>NC_063444.1:9737971-10035299 GCF_020379485.1 Brassica napus | reverse complement strand
TTTTTTGCAGTATTTAATCATGTGAAGAAATTAATAGTTTAGTAGTAATGAATGTCTAATACATTTAACCTCGCCTTAAGGCCGCAACCCCGTCAATTTTTTATTCAAGAGCACGGAGTTTACGAAGACTTGCAAGATTCAAACCACGTGCTCTGTGAAGGACACAGTGACGTGATTAAGAAGCTTAAGGAGGAGGTTAATGGTTCAAAAGCCATCCTCAGTTTCTTTATTTCTTCCACATGCTTCTGAAAAATACTTGAAGCTCCAAGCAATGTGGATGTTATTGATGCGCACCATTCGTACTGAAGAAGAAGAAGATGTTGCATGGTTTGCCGTGAATGGTGTGCCATCCGCTATTCTATGAGGGAGCATGCCCTCATCTCTGGCTTAGACTGCCATGAGTATCCGAGGAAGTATTTGAAGCTCGGGGGTACAAAGTTTGTGGATTGTTACTTTGGTGGACTAAAGAAGAAGATCACCATAACAGATGTGGAGCATAAGTTGTTGTCTATGAAGACGGCGTGTAATGATAGATTGAAGATGGCTGTTTTGTTCTTTCTTGGTCGGGTTATCAGAGGACAGGCAAAGGATACCGGACCAGTAGACCCGTTCATCTTAAGGATTGTGGAAGATTTGGAAGCTTGCAAAACATTTCTTTGGGATCGTCTAACATTTGAGGATGCAATAAATAACATCAAGCATATGATGGAGCTTTTGAAGGGTGAAGTGCACCGGCATGCGGCTTTCCTGGATTTGTAATTCCATTACAGGTAAGCATACATTTAGTAAAATAAAATTAGTTGTTTATAACCGGAGATCTGATACTGTGACAATATTGGGTAGGTTTTGGCTTTTGAGTGTATTTCTAAGCTAGAAAAAAAGATTTAGACTCTCTGCAGACAGCCCCTGTGAAGATTGTCCTAGGATGTGCAAAGCCGGTTTACCAAGAGTAGCATGAAGGGTTATCCTTTAGAAGATATATATGCTGCTCTTGGAAAACAAAGGTATATGTATATATACTTTTTAGTAGAAACTAGAAGAATATAAACTGATCTTACTGATTGTTATTTTTTTTCAGGTTATTAACAGAGTGTTGGTTCCAACTCTGGGTGAGGAAACTTTGTTGGCTTGCATCATTGATGAGGAGCCAGAGTGTTATCCTGAGGGTAGCGCAAGTGATACATGGAACCACTGGTTAGTTGTGAAGGAGAAGAAAATTTGGTGGAAAGAACTTTATGAGCAAGATACTGGTGCACGAGTGTTTACAAAGGAGAAAGACAAAGAAAGGTGACGTTTGTAGAAGGAGAGGATTTGGCGTTTATGGATAAAGGATTTTCTGGTGTTTTGTCATCGGTGGAGCCAAAGTTGGAAGTTATGGACTGGAGGATGAGTAAACTTGAAAGGAATCAGCGACTGTTGAGAAGCAGGGCTAAGAAAATAGAAGATAGGTTAACTTCTATTGAGAGAAAAGGAAATGAGGCTGAGGAGAACAATTATGGTGAATATATGGATTTGGACAGTGGGATAATATGGATTGTGGTAGACCTGAAGGGTTGGATAAAACGGTTGCTGAGGAAAATTATGATAGAGCTAAAGGAAAAGATAGAGACACTGGTGAGGAAGAAAATGAAGAGAACACGACAGATAAAAGGCTGAGCAAGAGACTGAACAAGAGGCTGAGGAAGAGCAAAAGGCTGAGTAAGAAGCTGAGGAAGAGCAAGGGAAAGAGGTCCAAGAGAAGCAGCAGCCGCGTGAAGATGGTGAGAAAGAGGTGAGGAAGAGCAGAGAAAGAGGTCCAAGATAGTGAGAAAGAAGCCGAGAAAGAACCACGTGGTAGGACTAAGGCAGTAGCCGCAGGGAAACTAGTCCATACACCACCAGAGAAATTTTTTCAGTTTGCGAGACCCAGTGAGGAAGAGGAACTCGCAAGGTTGAAGGAGAGATGTGTGTAGTACAAGCTGAAAAATTGTGGAGGCAAATTGAGGAAGAGGAAAGTGATGAGAAATCTGTGGAGAGTTCGCTGAGGAAGAAGTAGAAAAGACACAAGAAAATGTTGAGAAATTGGTAGAAGAACCTGAAAAAACAGTGGAGAGGTGGAAAAAACCACCGAGGAAGAAGCCACGCATGTGATATACACTGAATAAGAAAAGCAAAGCTGGTACATGGTTGTTTACAATGGCAGTGAGGAGGAAAGTCCGACCAAGGAAGCAGCCACACCTGCAAAAAAGAAAACTAAAGCTGAGAAAAAGAAAGTTGATGGTGCACCTAAGAAGAGAGGCAGGCCGAAGAAGACTGTTGTTACATTGAAGCCATGTACGCCGCTGCCGGAGAAAAGAAAAGGTGAACCATCACGGTGGGTGCAGTCTCTTTTCACTTAGGGAAAGACTGATGAGCTAGAAGTGCCAAAGAAGAAGCTTAAAACAAAGGCCTAAAATGTTTATGTTATGTATGTATTATTCAAGTTAGGATGTTATGTTTCTGCCTAAAATGCTTCTCTTGAACTTGTTAGGATATTATGTTTCTGTCTAAAATGATTCTCTTGAACTTGTTAGAATGTTATGTTTCTGCTTTTGGATGTTATGTTATGTTTCTGGTTGTGGTATGTTTTGGTATGTTTTTGGAAAACATGTGTGATAACTCGAAATTACAGGGGAAACTCTGCTAAAAATTTTGAAAAAATACTTCAAAATTTTGGAAAAATACTCCAATTGATAAAATAATTAAAAATTGTTTACATGTAAAATGCAACTCACATGTAAAACGTGCATGGATAAAAAGTGTACATGTAAAACGTGCAGCTGTCATATATTTTGATATTATATTTTGATTACACTTAGTAATTCTTGGTAAGCTTCAAGGACTTAGTAATACTACCTTAAACATAGTAATATTTCGAGAATTTTTACGTTTATCTAGTAAAACCATGAGAAAATGTGCTTTTTAGTAGTAAAACCGATGCTTTTGCACTATGCTTATCATTAAATAAGACATTTTCATCAAATATTTGCCAGGAATACATATTTTTTTAGATTTTCCTTACTATGGCCTAACCATTCACACACTAACAATAAAAATTAAGAGAGTTTTTTGGAAAACTGAAAAGGTTTTCTTAAACTGTTGAAATAATCATTAAAATAGTCTTAGTATATATCTACAAGGTAACTAGTCTACGAATTAATAATAATCATGAAAATATATTGGTTCTAAATACTAAACATAAATATTGCTACTAATACATATGTAGTCCAAATAACACTTAGTAATACTAGTAACCATAGTAGTCCGAATAACACATAATAAAACTAGTAATCCTAGTAGTCCGAATAAAACATAATAAAACCAGTAATCCTAGTAGTCAAAATAAAACATAATAAAACCAGTAATCCTAGTAGTCCAAATAACACATAGTTATATTAGTATTCCTATTAGTCCAAATAACACAATCAAACACCTGAACCCGAAGCACTTCCACATTCAAAATATGCTGCCATACCTTCTCCTCTGGCTCTGCCCGTGCCTCTGGCTCTCCCTCTGCCACTCTCTCTGCCTCTTTTTCCTATTCCACGAGATTCTCCTGCTGATGGAAACCTTGTTTGTCGTAGTCTTCCTTTCTTGACATCATAATCCGGAGGAAGTACTTTCAGTGCTCTAACTTCTTCTGGTATAACCCAATCAGACATATGAGGAACATGATATATTGTCCTGTGATAAGCCAAAGCCCATAGCTCAACCCAAATACTCAGATAGATGGAGTTTCCTTCCCGCTTTATCAGTCATGAATGTGGAGGCAGCTACAGCATGAACACATGAGTATTTGTCTTTATCAAATTGCTCACAGCTGTAAGTCAACATAGCCATATCAACAGTATAAACCTTCCCATCACTACTTTTTAAACTGTACTCAAGATGGAAATTGTTTAACTCATCAACCTCAAAAAACCCTCCATCAACACATCTTTTGGACATTTTCGTTTCCACAATAGGCACAAGCTTTAGTGTAGGTGGTATCTCAGCTTCCTCTTTCCTATGTTTGTTAAACCATTCAGCCATTTTTGCAATGATAACATCAAACATTGGTATCAAGGTGAACTTTCTTGCTTTCTTAATTACACCATTAAAAGATTCCACTGAATTGGTGGTGTCAACGTTGTACCTATCTCCTTCAAAGTAACATCTAGTCCATTTCCTCTCTTCAACATTTTTAACAAGATACTCCGCTGTAGAAGGATACCTTCTGCGAAAAGCATCATAAAGGTTCAAGAACTCAACCACTGTATAAGAGTGTGCACACTCCATAAACTTAAATGCACAAGTGTCTCTGTGGTTACGGACGTGGCCTTTAACATTTTGAGACAAATGCCATATACAATACCCATGAGCGGCCTGAGGGAAAACTACACCTACTGCATTGATCAACCTTTTGTTTCTATCTGAAAGAAATACCAATCCCGGTTCATCTCCTATCACTGATTTCAAATGTTCCATAAACCACATCCAACTATCATTTTTTTCACCATATGCGACACCGAAAGCAATTGGGTAGGTGTGATGATCAGGATCCTGAGCAGCCGCAACAAGTAGAACTCCGCCATAAACATTCTTGAGGTGTGTTACATCCACAATGAGGACTTTCCTCATCGCGCTGAACCCTTCTATGCTAGCTCCCAAGGCAAAAAACAGATACTTAAATTTGTTGGCCTCATCCACTACCACACGAGTTACAGTGTCAGGATTCGTCTTTTCGAGCATGTACATGTAACTGTGTAATAAAGAAAAGCTCTCTTCTGTAGTTCCTCGCACTTCATTAGCAGCTTGTCTTCTTCCTCTCCATGCTGTTGGGTATGATACCTGCATACCAACCCTGCGATGAACCAAATCGATCAGAGTATTGGGAACTGGTGTCTCAAAACTACCAGGATAATCTTGAGCCAACATAGCCGCAATGATTTGTGGTGTGCCTCTCCTTCTATTAGGCAGTGTTATTGTCGTAACAACAGAGCATGTATGCTGCTTGATGTAACTTCTAACCGTCCAACGATCTGAGTTCACTAGCTTTGCAACTCGCACAAACCACTTGCAGCCGTCTTTTGCTCGTCGGCATTTTATCACATACCTCACTCTGTCCGACTTAATTATGTCATACTCAAAGCATTTCTGATGAGAAGCCGTCTGAATATGAACTTGTGCTTCCTCCTTAGATCTAAATTCTTGGTTTAAAACCAAATCCATACCATCATCCCGAGTCTTATAAACAACTGGTGTGACTTCAACTGATGGTCTTACTTCTGTATCTCCAAACACATGCTCATCTCTTTCAGTTAAATTCTCATGCATCTCAACGTCTTCGTAGAATGTGAGCACACCATCATTACCATCTTTCTCAGTACCATATTCATCAGTACAGTATTCACCACCACCCTCTGTATCAGGAGCCTCTCTATCAGTAGTCTCTCTATCAATAGCATCTCTATCAGTATTCTCTCTATCGGATATACCGGCATAGACCTCATTTTCATCATTATCTTCTGAAAGTTGCACTTCTTTATTCGTTTTGTATATATCATTGTTGAACTCTACATGTAGAACACTTCTACACTGCTCATGATTTACTTGCAGTAAATATCCAAACACGTCTTCATCATTCCAGATATATGATGGCTTGTTCGAATTCAACACCATTGGGAAATAACTAATCCTCGCTTCCATCTTAGATTCATCTACCTTTATCTTTCTGAAAATACGCTCAACCAAACAAGTGTATCTCACCTCCTCTACTGATTTTTTCAACACAATCGTGTGAATTTCGTCTTCTCCTTCACCATCTCCCGATATCCATTTTATTTCAGCCCCATCCTTCATATAATATCCCCCGTAATCAAAACAAATGATTGTGCATGTGAGAACCGAAATTCGCACTGTCGATTTCCGTTTAAATAAAGAAACTAGGAAAACCCTAATTTCCCAGAGGTCCCGGATATCTGCTAATACCACATGCCAAGCAAATCAGAACACAATAAGGACCACGAAGAAGTATAAAAATCGTAAGAAGAGAGCAAAGAGAAGTCTTATTCCGAATTTGCGTATGAGCGTTTACAACAAGGTATAAGCCTGAGCTCGAGAGCTGTCTGCGAGATTCCTAGTTCTAGCAACCCTAAGATGGCTAAACCTAGTTGAGTCGCAGCTCGAAATAACAAAAACGGAAAGTTGCCTAATTGCTCTAAGTGCAAAGTTTTCTCTGAAAAAGTTCCTCCCCATGCCTCTCGCCTATGACCTCTTATATACTGGCTCCAAGGTCGGTTTACTCTTTTCCTCTTCTGCCCTTAAGCCGCCATAGCATAAAAATGGAGATATTTCATTCTTTCCGATCTTCGTAATTATTTTCAAAATTTCGTATTTATCCGCGGAAACTTGACATTTATCTTCTCTTGCGAACCAAGCGTAAACCGACAAACGGTTTACGGGCTGTTGGTTAAGAAATTGTAAGTTGGGCCTCGAGTCATGTCTTAGGTCCCTTTGGGCCGTCTTTCGACTCGAAGCGTTTATTATGGCTTCTTTCGATAAAGAATGAACTTTCCGCGGTTTTTTACGGTAAAGTTTGATTGATAATCTTAGAAATGGCGGGGTACGTGAGATGGGTTCGCTATGGTATTCGGGAGATAGCATCGAAGGGTAGACAAGAATGCATGGACTGATGTCGTATCAACGTTTCGGAAGAGCTCGGTCGCTACGTAGCGACCAAACTTTGGTTCAAGCTCGGTCGCTACGTAGCGACCGAGCAAACGCTCGGTCGCTAAGTAGCGACCGAGCAGAATGGACGTTTGGTCGCAACGTAGCGACTGAGCTTTGGCTCGAATTCGATCGCTACGTAGCGACCGAGCGGAGCACGTGTTTGGTCGTTGCGTAACGATCCTTCTCGGGCTCTTGTCCGATGATTCGCGTTTCTTCCGCAAAGATTTTCGTAAAGAAGAATCTATTTCGAAAAAGTATTTGGCGAAGAATTTTTCTTCTCCGGGGATTTGGACGTTAACTTCGTCGTAACCGTTTTCGACCCAACAGTTAGCCCCCCAGCTCATTGGGAACGTGGATTTCTAGCGAGGTCCCAATGCGCGGTATGGCGTGTTCGGACGAGATTGGTGTATTTGGGCGAAGTTTGTGTCCAAAAGTCCGCAAGGAAATAGTAATTTCTCATGCCTATAAGAAGGGAAGTAATTTCTTCACAATCTTCACACTTACTCATTCTCATAGAGAGGTTTTTCTTGAAAAGTTCTTTCCCTTTTTTCTTTATCACTTCCTTCCTGATTTTAAAAGAAAAACACGAGACGTCGAGTAAGAAGAGGAGTTCGAAGAAAGGATCCTTGCCCGCGAACGTTTATGAGGAGCTTCGAGTGCCGAAGATGGAATTCGTTCCTCATTCGGTAGACCCAGCCGAGAACGAGGCATGGTGGGTGGCGTGTTACGGTTCGATCACGTCTCCCAAAGAAAAATCATTCCCGGTCATGAACCATCGCCCGGTGGAGGCAGGTGCGCCGAGTAGGAGTACTAGTGAATTCCTCGAGGTTATGCGGTCGTTCTACCATATTTCGAACGCGGTGGAATTCATGGTTCCTTGTCAAGGAGAATGCGCTAGTAGTCCCCCAGAGGGCTTCTTTACTTGTTACGAGGCATTCGTAGTGCATTGCCGTTTGTGGTTCCCGATCCCCGAGATCATCGTCCGTGTGTTGGATCGTTTCGGGGTGGCGATAAGCCAACTGAATCCTCTTAGCATCCAGCACCTCATAGGGATCCTGGTCCTGAGCTGCGAGCATGGTCTCTCTCTCACCGTTGATCATTTCAAAGCGCTTCTTCGATTACAGATCATCCGGGACACGGACACGTACAGGCTAGTTCCTCGGAACTTCATGTCAGTGGTAAAGGGGTTCGCTTCTAACTTCAACTCGTGGAGGAAGTTTTTCCTCTTCGTCCGTGTAGACGCGGCGTCCGTTGAGGAGAGTTGTATCTCACTGTTTTGGAGGTTGCCGAACGATCATCCTTTTATCAACCCTCTTCCTTTGTTTCCTGAGGCCATTATTGCGATGAGGGAACTGCTCAGGAACAGTCCTTTTTTCTGGACTTCCTTTACGCCGAAGAGAGTTCGAAAGGCGCCGAGTTTTGCGCATTCTGGTCCTGCTTTGGCCGGAGAAGCAAGGAGTGATTCTGAACCTGAAGACCAACGTCCCAACGCTGCTCCCACGATTGTGACGGGGCCAAACTCTTCAAAGGGGAAAGATATTGATCTCGGCGACCTAGAGTTTTCGGTGGACGACTGCATGCTTCCAGGATGGGATCTGAACCTTGCTTTCGGCGATGGAAGCGGTACGAGCGAGGTCCCTATTCTGTACTTCGATGATTTCTTCGCTGGTCTTCCATCGGGCTTTGACGCTCCTCAGGCCACGAGCGAGTCAGGGAGGCCGAAAGTCGTTGCGGAAGGATCTCGTATAATTAACGGGGTATAAACTTTAAGAATTCTGACGATCGTTATTATTATTATTTGCTTATAACGTGTCAATCGGTTTTATAGGGTTTGAACTTGCTTGGATTGGCCATCGATGCGAGCCATAGAGAGGCCATGATCTATCGCTTTAAGGCGGAGAAGGCGGAAAAGGATCTTGCTCGCATGCGAGACGAGATGCTATCGCGAGGCGCTCAACTTGCTCGTGATCATGCCAGGGCTGTTCGTAGGGCGGAACGGAAGGGCAAGAGGGAAATCGTCGAGGTGATGAAGACTCACACTTCTCAATTCTAGGTTGAGTACGGAAATCTCAGGGGCGCTTTCAACTCGCTGGGCGACTTCCGTGAGTGTCGCGGCTCCGTCGGGAGTCTTTGGAAGACGCAGGAAGATGACTACGTTTTCGAAAGGGATATGGAGTTAATGAAGGGTGGCATGAAGGATCATGCTCACGCTGAGGCGACCATTCTTCCGATCGATGGGAAGATTCAGAGATTCTGGGATCCCAATCCGGTTTCCCCTGATACCGTAGAAACTATGACTGATTTTGCCGGTGACGACGAGGAAGTGAACTTTCCCGCGGATGCATTCGAAGCCTCCTTGTCCGGGAGTTTTAACTTTGATCTGTGAGGGTTTTAATGGGTTTTTCCCTTTATATAGTATTTAGCGGTCGAGTTTGGCCTTTGTTCATGTATGTCTGGCCGAGTATGGCTTTCGAACTTTGTACGGGCCTATTTTGGCCGTTTTTGTCGAGATTGGCCGTTGGTGGCTTTGAACCCCTACCGCTATGCGGTTTATGTAATGGATGTTTGTTTGAGTTACTTTGTTTAGAGTGGGTTTGAAGTGAACATGAGTTGTCGTCTCATATTTATCTTCGTTGAGGCGTTCAATCTGTTAGTTCGTTCGAGACGTGAGTTTTCGTAAAAATTATTTACGATTTTTCGGAAACGTTGAGATATGAACGAAGAGAAGTGTTTTAGGAATCTCGTATCGTTTAGATATCTTGTCTTTGAGATGTTTGAGACCAATGCGATGAGTTTAGAGCAAGACCTTGGTTTACTCTCGGTTTTAAGGTTTGTGCGGTGACTAGCCGGCTATCGGTTTTCCTGTTGCGATTTCTACCTGATTTGTACCGATTAGAAGTCTGCGATAGGTTCTCCGCTTATACGACTTATATGGTACGAATCGAGCATCTTTCCAGAGACAATTTTTAAGCCAACTGGAAGTGCTAGACCAAAATTTCTGATTTTTTTTGTAGCGCGCTTTCGTCCTTGTGTTGGACGTTTGAAGATCAAAAGAGTGATCAGATTGCGTTTGTTTAAGACGGCTGATGTGTTCGTCGAGGCCAATCAACGAACGGAGTGTAAAATTTGTAGTGGTCGCGTTCGGACAATTTGTTCGTATCATCTCGATTTTTAACTTGGCGATGTCTCGTAGTTATTTCGAAGACTACACATATATTTTTGGTGCTGAAGTGAGATTGTTTTGCGATTTTGTCTTTTTAAATAGAGCAACGCATATTTCGAAAAATTTTTCGAAATCTCTATAGAATTCGATTACAATAACGCATCTTTTCCTATGTGGGAGTATACGAGTATACACACCCACTCCCCCCCCCCTTTTTGGAGAGGGGGATAGCTGAACTCGTCCTTCGACGAGCTGCCTACGTACCCCTTTCGAGGACCAAGCCATCTCATAGTTCTGTTTTATGCCGCGAGCGCTTTCACTCGGCGGTTGTCGCCGTGCTGACCGCCTTGATCGAGATGATCGTGGCAAGGTCAATGTTCTCTTCCGGATGTTCCAGTTGAGTTGTAGTGTCGGCTTCGGACTCATGTTGAGTTTCGACACCCGAAGCGTCTGCGTCGGCAGACGATGTGAAATCGTCTTCTCTTGAAACGTTGTTGGTCAAAGATTTATCGATCTTCGTGCGTTTGTGATTTACCGTTGCAGAGGTTGTCATCTGTCTTAACTTGTGTTCTGCGAGGAAGCACAGTCGCGACTGTTTCTGACATCCCCAGATAGTTGCGATTCCGTTTGGGGTCGGGAATTTGACGCCCAGGTGGTACGTCGATGGAACGGCTTGCATAGCGTTGAGCCACGAGATTCCCATGATCACATTGTAGATGGCAGGATGATCAACTACCGCGAACTCTACGACTTTTGAGGGTCATCGATACTTCGCCAGAAAAGCATGTGAGCGGTTTCGGAGTTGGAGTTACTTCTCCGAGTTTAATGCTCATCCGATTGAGAGTGTCGCGGAAGATTACATTAACCGTGCTTCCCGTGTCAATGAGTACTCTTCCGACATCCAGATCTCGTATGACGAGGTCTATGACGAGCGAGTCGCAGTGAGGCTGATCGATCATGCCGGCTTCCTCCTTTGTGAAGGTGATTGAGCAATTCTGATCGTCTCGGGTAGGAGACCATGTAGGCCTGTTCGCGCTTGACTCCGCCTTCCGCTGGTAAGCCTTGATGGCCGAAACCGTATCGTTGCAGAATTGCGATCCTCCGATGATCATGTTGACTCTACGACGATTGTTATCGTTCCCTTGGTTTAAAACCAAATCCATACCATCATCCTGAGTCTTATAAACAACTGGTGTGACTTCAACTGTTGGTCTTACTTCTGTATCTCCAAACACATGCTCATCTCTTTCGGTTAAATTCTCATGCATCTCAACGTCTTCGTAGAATGTGAGCACACCATCATTACCATCTTTCTCAGTACCATATTCATCAGTACCGTATTCACCACCACCCTCTGTATCAGGAGCCTCTCTATCAGTAGCCTCTCTATCAATAGCATCTCTATCAGTAGTCTCTCTATCGGATAGACCGGCATAGGCATCATTTTCATCATTATCTTCTGAAAGTTGCACTTTTTTATCCATTTTGTATATATCATTGCTGAACTCCACATGTTGAAAACTTCTACACTGCTCATGATTTACTTGCAGTAAATATCCAAACACTTCTTCGGGGATTTGGACGTTAACTTCGTCGTAACCGTTTTCGATCCCAACAGTGCAATGCGGATTTTGCATTTTTCCTGAAATAAAATAGAATTATCATAAAAATTATCAATATTAAGGCAAAGATTTCATTCTCACACCCTACAGTCTTCTCTTACTAATACTAGTTCTTTCAAATCTACAAACATAGTAATACCCTAATACTAGTAGAACTTGTAAACATAGTAATATCAGTAATACCAGTAAAACCATTTTTTCTTAGTAAAACTAGTTATCTTTGTAATACCCAGAAATTGTCCTTCCACTAACTAATAAACTTTTAAAGACGAATTTGTTCAGATATTTACTCAATCTTAATGAGATTAAAAGAAATTAAACAAATAAAAATCATCAAAAACAAACTTAAATATATATCTCCATCCAAAACTCGTAAACATAGTTTCATGAAACCTTACATTTTTAACATTACCCATCATATACACTACATTTAAATGATATTTTTTAAAACATTTAATCAGAAAAGTACATAAAATATGCCTAAAATCAATTAACACAGTATTCAAAATCGTCCTTAAAATCTCAATTTTTTCATGAAATCTTATATTTTAACATTATCCTTGATATACATTATATTTAAATGATATTTCTTAAAAAGATTCATCAAAAACGGACTTTAAATACATGTTTTAGAAGCTTCAAAATCGCCTATGGAGAATGACGAAGAAGAGCTGTACGTACGAGGAGCAGTGGGAGAGTAAAGACACGTGGGGCCTTCTCCAATTTCATTGGTTAAGGTTGTTTGTGAGCCATGATGGTGGTTGATTTATTTAATTCAAAATATAAATGTTTATGAGGTGGAAGATATATAATAAATAAATGGAAGGTTAGTTTAGGGTTTGCAAATACAAAAGGGTATCGAGAATAGAGAGGGGATATGAATAATATATATTTTTCAATAAGGGCGTCTGAGAATAAAGTCATACGAATTCAGCTGGTTTATGCTTTGAAGATGTCTCATTATGCCATGTGGTGAAATCCTTTTGAAATTAAAATGAGTATTTGGTTTAGAGAAATTGATGGAGCATTGAAACGTGAGCTTTCTAAACTTGTAGGCAAACAATTATAAAAATGTAACACTTTTTCATGAGATGGCCACGTATATTTGAGTGACTTCATAGAATAGGCTGCAAGAAGTTTTTTTGTGAACAATCGTTTATACAGGATTAGGGGTAGTTTTTTTGCTGACGTTTTACATGATTAGGGATATACGCGACTAACGTTATATTTTTAAACTATCGTGTATATAAGATGCTCTAGAATTCTTTTAAATTGTATTTAGAAGGCATATACAACTGCCATATAGGATGGAGATATTTTTAATTTTTACAAAATTCAGGTTATAACTATTTAAAAGATCTTCAATTAATATATATGGATAGAGTAACTCAATTATAGACTAACTTTTTTTACAATGGTAATTGGTATTACTCTATAATAAAACAACTCTATTATATAGTAATTCATTTTACTATATAATAGAGTAATACTATTGAAACAAAAGTTGCTCTAGTATAGAGTAATACTATTTTACATCAATTTTAACTTACCCTCCTTTTATCTCGTATCCAACTTTTTTTTTTGAACGAATGTGTAATAAAAGATTATTTTACATAAAATTTTTCTTATTTTGAGCTATATTTCTAACTTTGTAGGAAATGAAAGTTGAAATGAAAATGAATAAATAATTAAAGAAGGTTCTAAGTATCATCCTCGATCCTCTCTCTTGATTTTCTTATCCTCTTTCTCTCTAGTGACCAAACATCTCCGTTCTCTGTTTTCGACCGACGATCATGGGCTCTCACAGCCACGACGTCAGTCTGATCTTGATTCTCTTCATTTTCCGTTTCGTTTCTTCGTTCGAAGCTTACGAAGTTTTCAAAATTGGATCTTCATCTTGGTTTTCCGATCTCGTTTTGGTGGCAAGGCTTCTAACGTTTTTGGCTCTCTCAGAGACATGCATTTTCTTTTATGAAGAACGAAGAAACGAAACGAAAGATGAAGAGAATCAAGATCCGACCGACGATGTGGTTGTGAGGGCCCACGATCATCGGTCGGAAACAGAGAACGGAGATGCTTGGTCGCTGCAAACAGTTTTCAAAATTGGATCTTCATCTTGTTTTCCCGATCTCGTTTTGGTGGCAAGGCTTCTAACGTTTTTGGCTCTCTTGAAGACATGCATGTTCTTTGATGAAGAACGAAGAAACGAAACGAAAGATGAAGACGACGTGGCTGTGAGAGCCCACGATCGTCGGTCGGAAACAGAGAATGAAGATGCTTGGTCACTACAAACAGTTTTCAAAATCGGATCTTCATCTTGGTTTCCCGATTTCGTTTTGGTGGCAAGGCTTCTAACGTTTTTCTCTCTCTCGGAGACATGCATGTTCTTTGATGATCCAGTTTCGTTGGTCTCTCTCTTTGCCGTTTGGATCTGTTGGTGTTTCAAAGGTTCGCTTTTGTCCATCGCTCTGATCCAGTTTCTTGATCTGGGATGTGGTGTCCTCATGGCTAGGACTATCCATCTTCTTCTGAAGGAGTAGAGGCTTCGGCCATTCAAGCATCTTGGTGGTGGTCATCGAATGGTAAAAATATGAAAGTGGTCGTTCGTCTTCCTTGGTTTATTCACATCATCTTTTGGCTCGTGGCTTCTTCTCATTAAGGGGCAATATAATGAGTTTCGTGGCTTAAACCGAAATAATGTTCGCCTAAAGATGCTATCAGTCTTATCTCTCTCAACCGTAGTTAACTCGCTTTCTAGGGTGTCTTGCTTTTGGATTTAGATCTGTATTTTGTTTACTCTGTTTTGCTGTTTAGATCTTTTGGTTTCCGGGGATATGTTATGATCCGTCGGTTTAGCCTCCAGGAAAAACTTATATTTTCTCTGGCTTTGGAGTCTGGAGATTTCCATAACTTGCCTGCTTTGTGTATGATCTTGTGTAAGCTCATGTTGTAAATCTTTGGAATGAATATAATCAAGTGTTAAAAAAAAGTATTCATCCTCGAGCCAAACCAAGTTGCTAGACCATCTTTATACCCTCTGTTGTTTTGATGGCAGATTGCGCTGAGTCTGTTCCTTATTGTTATGTCAAGGTGTTTTTCAAGTCTGACGGGTGGTGAAGGAGTTTTTCCATGATGGCTATTGTTCCTTTCACGCCAATAACAATGAACCGTAGCTTGGAAAACATATATGATAATGAAGAGTTACCCTGCTGGTTGTTGAATATTTTATGAGTGCTGTCATGATATTCCAGTCCATAGTGTAGTCATGACCAAACATTCCTGTAACATCCCGGGCCCGGCCCAAAAGGAAACTCAAGTGCAGGAGGCCCAAGGAGAAGAAACCCTAGACATAACCCCTCCCATTGCTTATAAAAGGAGAAGTTTCCCTAGGGTTCAGCCACAAGAGAGACAGCAAGCGAAGCCCTGCCTGAGCAGAACCCCGCCGCCGCCTCCGCCTCAAGCCGCCGCCGCTCCATCTCCGGCGAAGCCAGCCACCAGCCGCCCGCGAAGCCCTAGCCGCCGCAACCGAGCTCCTAGCCGCCGCCTCCTTGATTCAGTTTCGTGCAAGCAACTGAGATCTGAACCCTAAAGGTAAAACTAAGATCTCTAGCTCTAAGTCATTGGAAAATGACAGATTCTAAACCCATCTCTCTCTTGTGTGAATCCGATTCTCAAATCAGATCTCGAGAAGTGACTGTTCCCCAAACCTAGATCCAGATCTACTTCTGCAAAAAGCTAAGGTGAGGACTTGGCTGTGAACTTGCCTCATGTTGAGTAACCAATGGGACTTAGTCCTTTGTTAATCAGTTCTAGATATTGTGTGTATGTGTGATGTGATATGAGATTGATCTTGTCTAGACGATAGTACGTGTTGAAGTGATAAGAACGTAGGCATGTTAGGGTGGTCAAGAATATGATGATAAGGTGTTGAGACGTGTTGTGAATGATAAGTGAAAGATGTAAGAATAAGTACGAATAAGGGATCATATAGAGAGTCTAAGGAAAGTATGTGGGGTAGTAGTCCACGCTAGGTATCCATAGGAGATGTGGCCAATCCACAAGAATATGGAAGCACCCATAGGAGATGTGGCCAATCCACAAGAATATGGGGTAGAAGCCTAGTTGGGGCTACCCACTGATGAAAAGGACGAAAAGATGAAAAGGATGTGCATTGTAGGGTCTTTAGTTCATGTCGGGTAGTATGGGTTTCTGTGTAATAGATCTTATTAGCTCATGACTTGTGATTGTTTGCTCTTCCTGAGTTGAGCTCGTGGGTTCCTAGAACCTACCCTCACTGAGTATTATGTACTCACCCCTCTTTTTACAGGTAGGGCCGAGAGGGAGCGGGAGTAGATGTCCGTATGGTGCAAGTGTTTTCTCGAGTCTTTCATTTATGACTCCTTTCTTTCAACCATTTCTTCTTAAGTTTTTATTCGACATTTCAGTTTTGTTGAGTTTGGTTTTATGTAAGACAATTTGAGTTTTAATAAGAGTTTTTGAACGAAAAGGTTTGGGGTAAAGCATTTGATAAGGTTCATCGGGCCAAGGCCGTTACAATTGGTATCAGAGCCAGGTTAAACCCACCCGGTGCTGTCCCGGGTGGGAAGGGCAGGGTCGGGTAGAAGTAGAAAAAAAAAAAAAAAAAAAAAAGGGTTTCAAAAGGACTTCTTCCGAACGTTTTTCTAAGTGTTTCAAAAAGGAGTTTTAAAAAAAAAAATGCACCACTCGGACGGAACTCCTAGCTCACTCGGTGGACAATAGAATACGAGTAGAACCGTAGCTAATACTCCTTCACTTGTCAACAGAATGCCTCCCAAGAATGCCAGAGTTGCAAGGCCAGCTGCGGCCATCCCGAGAGCGACACGACGGGTCACCAGGTCTGCGTCTCAAGCCTCCAGCGAGGCAGAAAGCCGAAGAGAGGGCGCACCCGAGAATGGAAACCCAGTGGAAATGCCGAACGTGGTGAATGCAGCGCTCCTGGCAGAACTGCAAAGATACCGTGACGCCTATGGGGGTCAATTGCCCAATGGTGAAGCCGCCGCAGAGGCGGGGGACAACCCCATACCACCTGGGGCGGCCCAGAATCCGCCACCACCCCCGGCAGCGCCTGCGGTGGTGCACGCCCCAGGCCCCAACTACTGGGACATGCTGAGACACATGAAGAGTATGCAGACGGAGTTTTTCAATGGAAAGGCCGACGCAATTGTCGCGGATAACTGGAGACGTCAACTCGAGAGGAACTTCGCTTCTGCAAGGTGCCCACCGGAGTTCCGTAGGGACCTGGCTGCTCACTATCTTAAGGACGACGCACTAGTGTGGTGGGACGAAGTGGTCGAAAGGTCACACGGGATACGACTGACCTGGGATGATTTCCTGGAAGCATTCAATGGGAAGTACTTCCCCTTAGAAGCCATGGACGCGATGGAAAGCAAGTTTCAGGACATCCGTCAGGGGTCAAGGAATGTACGAGACTACGGAGACGAGTTCAACCGACTTCGGAGATTTGCGGGTCACTACCTGAGTGATCACGACTTAATCCGCCGTTTCCTCAAAGGCATGAGAGTGGAACTGAGGAATAGCTGCAACGTGAGGGAATATCGTGATGTCCATGAGCTGATTGAGAAAGCCGCAGAACAGGAATCAGGGCTCGAGGAAGAACGAAAACAGAACCAGAACTCCCAGAACCGGGGTGCCAAACGGCCCCGGGATGCACTGCCCGCGGCTGAGCCTGCCCCGTTAAGGCCCGCATGTGAAAGGTGTGGACGATTCCATGCGGGGGAGTGCAGAGCAGGAGCATGCTTCGCCTGCGGCGAGCGCGGCCATATGGCGAGGGATTGCCCGAAGGAGAGACAGGCCCAACGCAGGCGCTGTCACCGCTGCGGCCAGGAGGGACATCAGGCGTGGGAGTGCCCAACACTCCAAAGAGGAAACGCGGAAGGGGCGCAACCCCAACAGCAGAGAGGGCAAGCCGCAGGGCCAAGAGCGTACGCCGTCGAGGGTCGCGAAGGAGCCGAACTAATCGCGGGTATGTTTTGATTTAACGCTACGATTATGTTATATGAAAAGAACTGTTAGTAGTCGTGTAGCTTAGCGTTAGTGTTGTGTAGGGTCTGTCGCGGTCGGAGGAGTGACAGCGTTCACTCTCTTCGACACCGGGGCAACTCACAGTTTTGTAAGCCCTAGACTTACGCGTGAGTGGGACTTTAAGGGGAACTTCAACCCATGGTGACGGGAGTCGAGACGGCAGGAACAGAGAAAATGGCCACGAGGGGAAGATATGAAGAAGTACCGGTGATCCTCGCAGGAGTGAATTTACCCGGAGACCTGCTGGAGTTAGAACTGGGGCGTTACGAGGTGATCTTGGGAATGGATTGGCTAGCACAACACAGAGCCGTGGTCGAGTGTGCCAAAGCATGCGTTAGGATTCCGCTTGATGGGAGGCAAATCGTGTACAGAGGAATGAGAACTAGGACCGGAATAACTGTGGTGTCGATGGCCCATGCTGAAGAAGCAATCCGGAAAGGAGGAGAAGCCTTTTTAGCCACTATTGAAATGGTGGGTGAGACCGAAACGCCAGATCTGGGAAATATCCCTGTAGCAGCAGAGTATGCAGATGTGTTTGAACCATTACGCGGACCCCCACCTCAACGAAATAATGCTTTTACGATTGAGCTAGAACCCGGAACCGCACCGGTTTCCAGGGCCCCCTACCGTTTGGCGCCTGCAGAGATGGCCGAACTGAAGAAACAACTGGAAGAACTAGTGGAAAAGGGATTCATACGTCCGAGTAGCTCGCCTTGGGGGGCGCCGGTACTCTTTGTAAAGAAAAGGATGGGAGCCTTCGACTGTGCATCGACTACCGGGGATTGAACAAGGTGACCGTTAAAAATAAGTACCCCCTACCCCGTATAGACGAACTTATGGATCAGCTGGAGGGAGCCACCTGGTTCTCAAAGATCGACCTTGCTTCAGGTTATCACCAAATCCCTATTCACGAAGGAGATATTAGGAAGACAGCTTTTCGTACCCGGTACGGACACTACGAATTCGTAGTAATGCCCTTTGGGCTGACGAACGCGCCGGCAGCTTTCATGGGGCTAATGAATGACATTTTCAGAGATTATCTGGACCAGTGTGTGATTGTCTTCATCGACGATATCTTAATTTACTCCAAGAGCCGGGAGGACCACAGACGCCATTTGAGTATCGTGCTGGACAAGTTAAGGGAGCAGGGGTTATATGCTAAGCTTAGCAAGTGTAGTTTCTGGCAACGTAAGATTGGGTTCCTAGGACATGTGATCTCCGAAGCAGGGATAGCGGTGGACCCCGAGAAGATCACCGCGATCACAAAATGGCCAACACCAAGTAACGCAACAGAAGTACGAAGTTTCCTCGGGTTGGCAGGATACTACCGTAAGTACGTTTTAGGGTTCGCCACAATAGCCAGGCCACTCACCCGCCTTACGGGCAAGGAGGTTAGGTTCGAATGGACAGAGGCGTGCGAGGAGGGATTCAAACAACTAAAGGACATGCTGACTAGAGCCCCAGTACTAGTCCTACCTAGACCGGGGGTGCCATTTGTGGTCTACACCGACGCCTCCGGGGTCGGAGTGGGGTGCGTACTCATGCAGGAAGGAAGAGTGATCGCCTACGCGTCCAGACAACTGCGGAAACACGAGTCTAATTACCCGACACATGATTTAGAGTTAGCAGCAGTGGTATTCGCATTAAAAATCTGGAGATCGTATCTATACGGAGAAAAGGTGCAAATTTTCACGGACCACCAGAGTTTGAAATATGTGTTCACTCAAGGAGACTTGAACCTACGGCAGCGCAGGTGGATGGAACTGCTAGCAGATTACGACCTGGTCATCGATTACCACCCCGGGAAGGCAAACCTGGTGGCAGATGCCTTAAGCCGAAGGAAATCAGACATCTCCGGAGCAAAGGAAACTCAGGAACTCGCCACGGCCTTAACGAAACTACACCTCTGTGCGACGACCGTGAACGAGGAGGGCGCCGGGTTAGAGGTTGTGGAACAAGCTGACCTACTGAGTCGAATCAGTAAGGCCCAGGAAACGGACTCCACACTCCAAGGGATGGTCGACAAGGAGGTGAGCGGGTACCGTACGGCTGGGAATGGTACTATCCTGTTTAAAGGCCGAGTGTGCGTACCACAGGGAGGGAACTTGAGGGACGAATTACTGGCACAGGCTCATCAATCACGGTTCGCAATTCACCCGGGACGGACAAAAATGTACCAAGATCTGAAGCGGTACTATCACTGGGAAGGAATGAAGAGAGATGTCGCCTTGTGGATAGCCCGGTGTCAGACCTGTCAGCTGGTTAAGGCGGAGCGCGGAGTTCCAGGAGGACTGCTGCAGGAGTTACCCTTACCACAATGGAAATGGGATATGGTGACAATGGATTTCGTCACGGGGCTACCACGGACCACGAGAAACAAGGACGCTATATGGGTGATAGTAGACCGCCTGACAAAGACGGCTCATTTCCTACCTATACGAACCACCGATAAGACTGAGGACTTAGCTCGAGAGTACCTGAACACCATAGTGAAGTTGCATGGGGTACCGGTAAGCATAGTATCCGACCGGGACCCGAAGTTTACCTCAACTTTCTGGCAGGCGTTTCAAAGAGCGTTGGGAACCAAGGTTCGCCTTAGCACCGCGTATCACCCACAGACGGATGGACAATCCGAGAGGACCATCCAAACACTTGAAGATATGTTGAGGGCGAGTGTTTTGGAATGGGGAGGTAAATGGAGCGAATATCTACCATTGGTGGAGTTCTCATATAACAACAGCTACCATGCGAGCATTGAAATGTCCCCGTATGAAGCATTGTATGGGCGACCCTGTAGGACCCCCTTATGTTGGACCGAAGTGGGGGAGGAACGAGATATGACCCCCGAACTAGTTGGAGAAACGATCAAGCAAGTAGAACTCCTCAGAGACAGATTGAAAACAGCACACGATCGCCAGAAGAGTTACGCCGACAAACACCGGAAGAAACTAGAGTTTGCAGTAGGGGATGAGGTGTACTTGAAAATGAGAACCTCTCGAGGGAATGACCCAAACCGAAAGTTGAAAAAGTTGAGACCCAGATACATGGGCCCATACGTGATAAAGGAGAGGATTGGTGCAGTCGCGTATCGGCTGGTCCTACCGCCGGAACTATCAGATTTCCATGACGTGTTTCACATCTCCATGCTACGGAAGGTTGTAAGGGAGCCTGAGCTGATCTTGCCGCACCCGCCTACGGATGCGCAACGTAACTTGACCTTGGTTAGCAAACCCATAAAGATTGTGGAGGAAAAGGAAGTAAATAACCGGGGATGAAAGGAAAAGATGGTTCTCGTACGTTGGGAGAGGGATGGAATCCACGAGGATGTGTGGGAACATGAGTCGCATTTGAAGGTTAACTACCCCAGGATTTTTGGAAACACGGAACGGGACCAGGAGGAGGTCCAGAATTCGGGGACGAATCCTTTTCTAGTGGGGGAGAATTGTAACATCCCGGCCCAAAAGGAAACTCAAGTGCAGGAGGCCCAAGGAGAAGAAACCCTAGACATAACCCCTCCCATTGCTTATAAAAGGAGAAGTTTCCCTAGGGTTCAGCCACAAGAGAGACAGCAAGCGAAGCCCTGCCTGAGCAGAACCCCGCCGCCGCCTCCGCCTCAAGCCGCCGCCGCTCCATCTCCGGCGAAGCCAGCCGCCAGCCGCCCGCGAAGCCCTAGCCGCCGCAACCAAGCTCCTAGCCGCCGCCTCCTTGATTCAGTTTCGTGCAAGCAACTGAGATCTGAACCCTTAAGGTAAAACTAAGATCTCTAGCTCTAAGTCATTGGAAAATGACAGATTCTAAACCCATCTCTCTCTTGTGTGAATCCGATTCTCAAATCAGATCTCGAGAAGTGACTGTTCCCCAAACCTAGATCCAGATCTACTTCTGCAAAAAGCTATGGTGAGGACTTGGCTGTGAACTTGCCTCATGTTGAGTAACCAATGGGACTTAGTCCTTTGTTAATCAGTTCTAGATATTGTGTGTATGTGTGATGTGATATGTGATTGATCTTGTCTAGACGATAGTACGTGTTGAAGTGATAAGAACGTAGGCATGTTAGGGTGGTCAAGAATATGATGATAAGGTGTTGAGACGTGTTGTGAATGATAAGTGAAAGATGTAAGAATAAGTACGAATAAGGGATCATATAGAGAGTCTAAGGAAAGTATGTGGGGTAGTAGTCCACGCTAGGTATCCATAGGAGATGTGGCCAATCCACAAGAATATGGAAGCACCCATAGGAGATGTGGCCAATCCACAAGAATATGGGGTAGAAGCCTAGTTGGGGCTACCCACTGATGAAAAGGACGAAAAGATGAAAAGGATGTGCATTGTAGGGTCTTTAGTTCATGTCGGGTAGTATGGGTTTCTGTGTAATAGATCTTATTAGCTCATGACTTGTGATTGTTTGCTCTTCCTGAGTTGAGCTCGTGGGTTCCTAGAACCTACCCTCACTGAGTATTATGTACTCACCCCTCTTTTTACAGGTAGGGCCGAGAGGGAGCGGGAGTAGATGTCTGTATGGTGCAAGTGTTTTCTCGAGACTTTCATTTATGACTCCTTTCTTTCAACTATTTCTTCTTAAGTTTTTATTCGACATTTCAGTTTTGTTGAGTTTGGTTTTATGTAAGACAATTTGAGTTTTAATAAGAGTTTTTGAACGAAAAAGTTTGGGATAAAACATTTGATAAGGTTCATCGGGCCAAGACCGTTACAATTCCTCTCATGAGAGGTCTCTTAACGTGAGCAGAGAACTGACAAGAGAAGAATAAATGATTTCAAGTCTCCACAGTTGCATGGCACAAACTACACTGTGTATTGATATTGGCATTCCATCTTTCCATTAGATCCCCTGTAGTGAGACGGTTTTGAATTGCTAACCACAAGATAAAGGTGAACTTAGGTGTTCCATAAGTAAACCAGACACTGGTACTTCATCATGAGCAACTCACAGTCTCTCTGAGCTGCTCCCATGTGTTGTTGGGTGATAATTTATTGCTAAACTTGTTCTCATGTTGTTTCCATAGCTGTATGTCTTCACCATCTACCCAAATTTGCCTTTTCTTTTCAATCCCATCCTCAACCTGATTTAGAAGTAAGATCCAACTTCTCAAAGCATATTTATCGGTTAGAATATCTATTTAAGTAATTTAGCCACAATTCGTTATTACTTTAATGTACTTTTTGTTGATGAAATACATTTTAATTTAAAACCAAAAGTAAAGTGGCTAAGAAATGAACATGTGACAGACTGACAGTTGAACAGCTTATTAGAAGTTTTCTTTTGACATATTCTCTTTCTTTTTTTTTTTGTTGGACAAAATCCCCTTTCTTTCTATCACTTATTTTTTTTTTATATATATTAAATTTTGAATGAGATACTTTGTAGTTGCTCTCATATTCTCCTACTTTAAAAATTGGCATACCATACAGTGGCAAATCTAAAAAATATTTTGAGTGGAGACATAAATTATTTAATAAAAATATTTTTATTTAATAATATTATATAAATGTTTTGTTTACTTTTAATAAGGATAACCTATAGAGAATAAAATAAAATACTAAAAATAAGATAACAAAAACATGTTTATAACTAAATGAAGATCAAGAAAGACTCACTAACAAAATACTGGAATATTTGTTTAAAACAAAATATTTAAAAATAAAATAGTTTTTGAATGAAAAAAAACTGGGAACAAAACTCTGAAAGGAATAGAACGTCATTAAGGGGTGTATTCAATCTAAAATTTGAGATGATTTGATTTTTAATGAGGTTTTAGATGATTTCACTGTATTATAGAGATTAAAATGATTTTTGTTAAACTACCCTAGAATATCACCTAAAACCATGGGATTTGAGTTTTAAAATTTTTAACTAAAAAACTCCACACAAACACTCTAAAATCACTTGAAAACTTTAAAACTCCACAACTTATAATATTTTCAATAACACTGAATTTGAAAATAGTTTATAAAATGTCAAGTTTAATAACACTGGATTTTAAATAAGATTTTAAATTCAAGTTTGAATAGCAGTGAATTTGTCATTTTGTTGTAAATCATCTAAAACTCCCAATTAAATAGAGCCTCCTAAAAGAAGAGATAAAATACAAGACATGGACAAAGAAGGAAAATTAGAGAATAGAAAAAAAAAAAAAGATAAAAAAGGGCTGGAAGGATTTTGTACCCGAGTTGGTGGGGGTGTAGAAAGAGGACTTTAACCAACTCAGCTACAAAAATGTAACGTATAGATTGACTTATAGATTTTACTGGGGGTAGTTGCCCCCTTCTTGTAAAGGGTAGATCCGTCCCTGGCCGTATGGATTGAAAGCTATAGCTGTCGGAGTCTCAAGCTTAATCATCTTCCTCCAAATCGATTCTAAACCGGTTCTTGAAATCGGTTCAAGAACGTAATCTGATTTCCTCTTGATATACATCAAGGTTTCATTCCTCTCAAGTAGAACTTTCTCCGACGTACACACTTGTATATCCGTCCAGAAAAGCACCGACTGGATCCAGCTCGTCTCTATACAATCAGACCGGACCAGACCCAATTCTGATAATCTCCGGTTTAGTATCCTAGGAACATAGCTAGGAATGTTGCCCTGACAATCTTTTGAGAAACGGTATCGTTTACAACTTCCATAGTTGTTCTTATGAAGATCTCGTCAAGAAGCTCCGGTGCGACATGTTCAGTGGTGGAGTCAAAAAAAATTTCTGCCGGAGTCGAGTTTTTAAAAAGAAATATAGAGCAAATCAGGGAAATATAGTGTAAAATGTGAGATACCATACAATGGAGGGAATGGTAATGATGGAGGGAAAAAAATTAAGGGGAAATAGAGTATGGATTGCAAATATGAGAGGTTTGGTGTGTAAGGGATACAAATTCTTTTTATGTATATTTTATATTTATTCGTATTTAGATAATTTAAGATCAATTTTATTATAATTTAAATCTATTGAATTAATAAATAATAATAAAGTTAAAAATATTTATTAGAAATTGAGGCATTATCTAATAAAGTTCAAAAAAAAAATTATATACTTTAATATATGATCTATAGGGATTAAGGTTTACTGGAAAACATCTAATGAAAACCTTTTTTTAGTTTTAGTGAACAGTAAAACATGACAACAAGACTAAATTGGCAAAAAAAAAACGAAACATCAGTTAATAATAATTAATAAAAATTCATAAATGAATTATTCTCTTATTTAATTAAGTGGGTTAATCTTAAATTGAGCGCAAGATCAATATTTAGTCCAAAACTGAGCCTACAAATGATAATTATTGTTTTAATTGTGTTTGTGTTTTCATGTTTTTTTTCTTTGTGGGGTCGTCTGATTATTTTAATAGGGTCACAAAATAATTTTAATAATAAAAAAAATAAACTTTAGAAATAAGTGCTAGATACAAAACAAAACTTTAAAAATAGGTGGAGTCAGCTGACCCCACTCCAACTATACTGACTCCGCCTCTAATAGACTGATATCATCTAATCTATTAAAACTGAAGTACAATTAGAAATTAACCCTAATTTTTCCCTAATATTTACAACTTATGCCACTGACATTATCTTTATATCTTTACAAATTAGTTTTAGGCTTCACGTCATTTAACTAGAAGAAATAACAAGCCCATTAAAATTTGTTTACCCAATAATTATATTTGTATCTCTCATACCAATAAAACTTGGTTTCATCTTTCGACTACCACATCCCACTCTCTGGATAATTAGGTGTTTATATGTTAGTAAACCAAGAGTGTAAAATCAAACGCCAAATTTTTTACTATCTATTTTACAACAAATAACATTAAAAATTCACTACCAAATAACTATAATAATGTAATTAACGAGAACATCACTAAAACGGTTTATATGTGTAACAAGAAGTACATACAATTTAAAATTTTATCCGGTTTAGTATAGAGTAGTTTTAAATATAATTTCAAAACTTACTCTAAATAAAAACAGAAAAATCATTCGTAATATAAAATAAGAATTAAAGATTTTCTATCGATTAGGTATATTCGAAATTGTTAATAGATCCACTAAATATTGCTAAAATCATTGAAGTCTTACTCACTTAACATAAATTAAAGCTTTCACATTAATAACAAAAATATCTACTTCCAAATCACGATTTAGTATATTATACTTTGAAGAAAACTTTAGTATATTCCTATAATAAAACTTAATTTCCATTTCGTATTATATAGACAAGCCGTGAACAGATCCACTAAATATTCCGAACATTTAGTAAATTACTATTCTACGACGTGCAAATATAGATTTTAAATAATTTAGTTTAGATTTCTTAATGTCTCCAACATCTCATCTAATATACCATTCATACTTTCTCGTGGACCTTATTCTTTTTTTAGCTATGGTCTTTTCAATTGGGATGTGAGTTTTTTTTAATTAATGTTAATCTTTTTTAAAATAAAATTTCCTAAGCTAAAGTAATTAACTTGCTAATTTTGTTTATTATACATAATCCTTTTTCTAACCAACACGTGAAGACCCATTTTTAGGTAAACATTATTGTTATATATATATATACAATCATAAAATATATAAACATTTTTAAAATGTGTGTTATATATCTAAACTATTAAAACAACAATAAACATAAGATTTAACCTTTAGTTTTCCTAAATAATTACAATGTAATACCACTAGTATTAACTCTAAAACTTTACTTATTATTTATAGTACTCCACGGCATATTACACTAAGAAATAAAAAGCCCATTAACTTCTTACCCCACTAACAAGCAAATCTTAATTTAGTTAGACATAGCATTAACTCAAAATTAAAGTTTTTCTATCGATATAGTACATTTAGTTGTTAAGAGATCAAGTAAATATTCCTAAAATCATTGAACATCTTACTAACTTAACATAACTAACCCCTAAATTTAAGCTATGATATTAATAACAATAATAAAGATACTTTCCGTTGTAAATTTTTTATTATATTCCTACAATGTATATTATCCATTTGCAAGATATATATCTTTTTTTGTAAACACAAGATATATATCTAACAAGAATAACTTATGTTAATTTATAATTTTGTTTTTTTATCACCATAGAATACATTATTAAGTGATGAAAAAAATACACTATTAAGTATTAATTAACAATAGGATGGACAAAAAATCTCATCCGAAACCAAACCAAACCGACCCATCCGAACCCAAACCGATCCAAACCAAACTAAAGTATATGTCTAAATTATTTCGTTGAAGATTTTATCAATCCAAATAGTTAGGTCTTAAATTGAACCAAAAACTGAAGTATTTTTAAATTAGATTAATTAAATATATTAATAATATTAAGATTTTATATATTTAACCATTTAACCTAAACAATTATTTATATTTTACTTCAAAATTAACAGAAAAACACAACTAAAAATAAAATAAAAGAATATGAATCTATCACATTAATATCACAACTGAAAAATTACCTATGTTATTTATCTTAGGTTTAAAGATAACAACATAAAACTATTAGATTACATCTTCTACATGCTTATTGTGATGTTTGGCTTTATGTTTTAAAATGGAAAAAATAATGATTTTGTGTCAAATGATAATTTGTTTATATTTTTGTAACCGGACTGAAAAAACTAAAAAATCAACGCAAATGAACTAAACAAGCACAAATAAAACCAAACCAAACTATATACGCACCAAACTGAACACAGACCAGACTAAACTAATTTGAGTTGACTTTGGTTAAAGTTTTTCTAGACCCAAATAAACCAAGCCGAATTCAGAATCAAACCGAAAAACCCATCCCTAATTAACATGGTTATATATATACAACTATATCAAGAAAATTGCTAAAAAAATTGACATTGCAAATTAAAATAACATTCGCGCGTCCGCGCGGATCAAATTCTTGTGTAGTATTAAATAAAGGGAAATTAGCACAAATGGCCAAAAAAACTAAAATTCAGTAAGTAATCATAAGAAGATACGTGCTAGAATATTATTTGTATATTATGTATTAATGGAAAAAAATATCCTTTAAACATTTTCCTCACGTCTTTTTTTCTTTTCTTTCTTTAAAAGGAATGATCAAAAAATGTTTTATAATTTCTTGAATTTTATATACTCAGTCAATTCATTCCCGTCGTATTTATTTTCATGTTTATGATTGTGGAAGAAAATAAAGTTATAAACATCTAACGTATCTGGGAAGATGAACAATGAACATAAAATAGTATAGTCTATCATATATTTTCCACTATTAATAAGTAGAATAGAAATCAAATTTCATGTTAATAAAAAAAGACATTTGTATGTCATTGTTATGAATTGAATGAATGGTCTAGATTTTTTAGAGGACAAAATCTTCTAATGCAACACACAAATTCTCTCGTATTGCTTTGTTGTTTTTTTCCAACAACCAACATGTAATCGTGTATAGGGTATTATAAATATTATATTATACCATTTTATTTACGAACATAGTATATTATATTACAACATGTAGTTATTTTCTCTTTCTTTTCATCTTTGTCCTCCTTCTTCTTCTCTTCATTCATTCATATCCTCCTCATTCTTCTTCTTGGCCTTTTTTTTTTTTTCTTCTTCTCTCCGACAGCCTCATCTTTTCCTTTTATCCTCCATCTTCCTTTTCTTCCTCATTTTTTTTGTTTGGGTTGACTAAGACCTTTGATAATTGGAGATTATAATATGATTTGGCCCTTATTATGTTATGTGGGTTGGGTGTCTTCTTTTTAAACTTGGATTGACTAGTGGCAGTTGATAATTGATTGTTCTGTATTATTTGTCAAACACTTATAGTATAGTACAATTTTTACGTTTCATATTGTCCTCCTTCTTCTTCTCTTCATTCATTCATATCCTCCTCATTCTTCTTCTTGGCCTTTTTCTTTTTTTCTTCTTCTCTCCGACAACCTCATCTTTTCCTTTTATCCTCCATCTTCCTTTTCTTCCTCATTTTTTTTGTTTGGGTTGACTAAGACCTTTGATAATTGGAGATTATAATATGTTTTGGCCCTTATTATGTTATGTGGGTTGGGTGTCTTCTTTTTAAACTTGGATTGACTAGTGGCAGTTGATAATTGATTGTTCTGTATTATTTGTCAAACACTTATAGTATAGTACAATTTTTACGTTTCATATTGTGTCAGACGGACACATGCGCATATAAGGAGAAAATGTTCTATTTTTGTATAAAACTGTCACATCTCAACACCACTTTATTATATGGTTATTTGACCAATTTTTTCTTCCATTTTGTACCTTCCGCCAATTCACCCTTAAATAAAACTATAAGAAAATAAGATACAAGAAAACTTCTCTTTTTTTTTTTTTTTCTAACAGGAGGTTCAATCGGCGACCCGTAATCCGCAAGTGGTTTCTGATTGCCCGAAGGCCCATAATCCGCACCTGGTTTCCGATTGCCAACCGTCTAATCCCCCTGGTCCGGAACCAGCCGGCACTAATACCCATTACCCAAAGATCCGGCACCAACGCCGCGATAACTTTAAACTTGGGGAGGGTTTAAAGCGTTCCGTGGCCACAGGGGGTATTCGAACTCGGGTCCGTATCGGTGTTGTAACTACTTCAAGACCACTAGCCCACCACCCTGTGGTTAAAACTTCTGTTTTTTTTTTGACAACAAACTTATCTTTTTTATTTTTTTTAAACTAATAATATACCGAGCCAAGTGATCATATTTAAAATGCAACACAGTTGTTCATCAAACTTACATAATTCCTTCAACTTAATATAACACACACAACAAAAAAATATAATTATAAGAAACTTGTCGAAACCCATGTTTAAAAAAACTCAGAACTCATGTTGAGAATTAGTTAGGGTTCAAAATCAGTTTTTTTTTTTACTTCTACTGAATTTTGTTATTATCTTTGTTATATATGTTTTCATCAACCATGAGCATCTCGTGGTTCGTTAGGGTCCAAAATCTGTGTTTACTATTTTTTTATATATACCAAGTCGGTTGATCCCATCAACTTCAGTAGAAATACATTTATGTTAAACTCATACCTTTTTAAGAATTTACATGTTGCTTACCAACTTATTACAACATATAACAAACCCATAACAATCCAATACAAGAAGAAAAGACAAAAGAAGCTGACCATCAAGGTAGCCTAATACAAGAGAGATAGAACTGGAGAAGAGACGTCTCACGGGAAGATTGTTTGATGGAGAGAAGTCTGCCATGTACTTGGCAATCCACTGCAGCCCTAATCATTTGCGCCGACTAAGACCTGGAAAAGAAAATTCTCATGTTCTTTTCATTCAAATCAAGTGAATGGTGGATTTTTCTTCAAAAAAAAGAGAGTTAATGGTGGCCTGGAAAATGAGCTCGAGAATACAACGAGCCTACGGTGAGGAGGAGCTTCCAGTCATGTTAATCCAAGCTGCTGCAGAATGAATGTCCTGCAGTGGGTTAGTGGAAACTCTGCCTGCAAACAAAAACCAAATGACCACACTAAAAAAAAGAGATGGTGGTGCGTTTCCTTAGATGAGGAGCATAAAACACAATGACCACAGTAAACATACATTTAATGGTATAGTGTAGATTTTTCTTCAAAAGATCACTATATTGCTTAACCAGAATTTCAAATACAATTTTCACTATTATTTTCCTACAATTTTCTGGTAATATGAAACTTTTAATTTAAAAATATTTAATTTCAATTATTAATAAGTTATTTTTGATTATTTTATAAAATGTTAGGTAAATTATAATACGACGGATTTTGCTAAATTTTGATAGAGTTCGAGTACTTCAGATCTTTTCGGGTTTTAAATGCCTGAACTGATCCGGATACGATACATAGCCAAAATTACAGGTTTTTAATTATAAATATGAACCGATCCAGATCTGAAAGCAACCGATTTCGACCCAAACCAAAAAATATCAGATACCTAGTTGGTCAAATATTTAGATCCCCAAGGACTCAGGCCGAGAGGAACCGACTCGAAAAGAATTGATCCGAATCCGACCCGAAATCATGAATGCCCATTCCTAGTTAAAAGTAACCATCCCTTATATATTAATTGAGAAATATTACAACATTTTTTTGTAGTCACGTATCATCACTAGGATGCTTCTTAGAATCCTCAGAAAAATAGATTGGTACATCTAAACATATAATATACTTCTTGTTAAATTAACCATCAAAGTGATTAGTTGTGTACAAAAGAATATTATTCATTCTTTCATTAAATAAAAGTCACGGAATTACCTAATATGATTAACATATTTATGACAATTAATGGTTATAAATAATAAAGATTAGATAACAATTTTTTTTCTCTTTTTTTTTTGTTTAATTTTATATTATTTAAAAGAAATTAAACAATCACATTAACCATGTAATTAAAAATTAGTTTTTTTCTTATATGTTATATCATTAACCATGATATTTTTTTCTTACTAAAAATGTTTAAAATTTCACATTGAAAATTTTGTAATCAATGGTTTAACCTTTTTTGTTATAACAAGATACCAATGATCATAAAATCGTATAAATATGAAGTCTCATTTAATATATATATATAGATAAATGTCTATTTAATATAGTTTAAATTCAACTATATATCATATAAAAATACACAACTATGTTATTTCAAAATTTGCATTGAAAACATATTAAGACATTAATATTTTGATTTTGAAATTTGCATTGATAAAATCTCGAATTGAAATTTTTTAATTAATGTTTAATTTTTTTGCTATAGCAAATATACAAATGTTAATAAAATCATATGAGTAGGAAGTTTCAATAATAAATATTTATATTAAAATATACTATATATCAAACTCAATATCATTGAAATTTAATTACAATATAAATAAAATGATTATTTTGATTTACCTACAAAAAAAGAAAAATTGTCAATAAATAAGAGATATTATTTTGATTTATGTGATTACTACCTTATACGTAAATGAACACAAATTTTGTTTTAATATGTAAAATCATTTATATACATAATCTCATCCCGCACATGGCGTAGATCTTAACCTAGTGTCGTATATTACCGGATTACTAGGCAATTTGCACGGGTCGAAGCTCAAGCTTACACTTTCTGTATAACTACGATTTTTATTTCAAAGTAACTCGAACTCGAGAAGAAATATTTTAGCATATTATCATATCTCACTTACCCCTTTGTTGATTATGTTTGCGATATTCCTTAAGAACATTTACTTGTGTTTAATTTGTTAATAGATTAAAAATGTATTCAATCTAAGATTTATAATGATTTATTTTAAAAAAAATTATTTGAATTATTATTATTTTGAAAACATAATGTTATAAAAACTGTAATTGTAAAACATATTTTTAAATTGTTACTATTCACAAAAAAAATCTGTGATTATGAAAAATGTAATTTGAAATTTTAATATATTCATATTTTAGATGTGGAAAGAGTAATTTTAATACATATTTCAAAAATAAATATTTATATTTATTTTATTTATTAACCCGTATTATAATGCAATATAATAACTTATGAAAACAATACTTTAATTTTAATAAAATAATTATTTAAGTGTAAAATAACGCAAAACAAAATCAAACCAAATACCAAATAGTCAAATACCCTATATTAAAATATTGTAAAACTCTATAAATTAATAATGTTGAGGCTATGAAATATTTTTAATTTATAGATTTATTAATTTTAAAAAATTCCTTTTCTGGATTTTTTATTTTAGAAATTTGTTTAATAAAATAAACAAAATAGTTGATTTTACCATATATATATTAATTAAAATTTTGAAATTCAACTTTCACGTAATTGTTATTATATTATTTCATGTATATAAAATATATTTATAAAATTTAAATGTGGTTTAGATATAATTGTACTACATATTAGCATAATATATTGAAGTATTGTGAAAATATAGAGATAATTCTGTTCTGAAATAAAATAAATAATACAACTATTTTTTTGTGCATATATAAATGTATATATACAAAAATTATCAATTATGATTTTAATGGGACCATATATTTACATTGAATTTTTAAAAATATAATTATCTTATTATTTTATCGATTTCTATCATATTTTAAACCAACTAAATTTGAAATAAGATAAATTTATTAATTTATAATGTTTATTTATATCGAGTATTAATTTATAGAGTTTATACCGTATAATTAATTACTCTGTGCACGTACTCGTTGGAGTGATCATCTTCGTAACCATCAATAAATTTGCATTAGATACATTTTTCTTTGTCAACCGCATTCGATACATTATCTCGTGAAAATAACTTATTGTTATTAAATTCATGTATTTTTGACAAAGCAAAACACCGTACGCAATGCAAAGAACACATATCACGTCAACCTCTTTTTCTTTTTGAGAATAGCAGAAGCCAAAGAATAACAAGCAGAGCCCAAAGAAGAAAAAAACATAACTATAGTAATCAACATCTTTGTCACGTGTTTTTCTCGGGACAAGTTTTCTTTCTTTCTTTCTTTCTTTCTTTCTTTCTTCTCCTTTTTCTTCTTAGAACAATAAGTAAAGAAAACACACAAGTGTGATCGAAATGGCACAGTAGATTTAGAATGGTACTAAACTTCCATATTCAAAATTTACCAAACTTAGATTTATTTGTTTGTATCGTCAGATAACATACATATATATATATCTAATTTTCATTACAAGCAATTTGGTTTGTCTAATGTCGATAGACATAGTTCAAAAGACTAGTCAATTAAAACTTGACCCGCCAAGTATATCTAGATTATTAGAAAATATGATGAATCAAAAATATGAAGCAATAAATAAAAATTCGGTTTGAAAAATATACTTTTACTAAAACCCAAAACACTTATTCAAAATTGTAATTTATAAGAAAAAAGAAAATAGATAAATATGCAGCAATAAATGATAAAAAAAAATCAAACAAAGTTTATGTATGTAGTGATTGTTTTGAAAGCATGATAAGTTTTTTAAAATTATCTTAAGTATAAATAATTTTAGATAATATTCATTAGTTCTTATACTTATTGATACAAAATTTGTCTATCACAATTCAACGTATATAAAAAAGAAAATATATAGACAAATATTGCCTTTTCTAGATAACTAAAAGAAATTATATTTAACGGCTTTGACTGGTGACCGAGTTATCATTGATTAAGTTTGAGTTATAAGGATAACTAAAAAAATGTTGCCAATCATGGATTAATTTTTTATTTTTGAGTTACTATTTGAGTTATAAAGTGTTATGCATGAGTTACATTTTTGAGTTATTACTTTAATAAAATTAATAAATCAAGTAGTAACTCAACATCAAAAGAAATTACATGTGTTAAGATTTGAGTTAGTATTTTGGTTTGGTTTTCAACTTAAACCCCGCGTTCACTTCTGAAAAAAATTATATTTAATTTTTTTTTCTAAATTCATTTTATAGTTGTCTACGTTTATCTATGAAATTATTGAAACACTTTATATAATTTTAATTATTAATCCTATTTGGTGACTTTTGTTATAACATTACATTATTTATTTATATGGGTGCTTTTTATTATATATAATACATAGGTTCAAATATCTTAGTTAAATTTAAATTAATATATATTTATTTTACATAATATTTTATTAAAATTTTAATAAATATTATTAATATTATATTTTTTTTTTGTAGAACAAATTATATATATAAAATACTGATAAGTTATTTTTAAAAAATAGTTTCATATTTAGTGAAAACTCATTGTATAAATTATATATAAATATGTAGACACCCTATTTTATAATAAATATAAGTTCAAATATATTTCATAGCTTTGATTTAGTTTATTTAATTTTAGTATATTTTATCAAATTTACAATAAATGTTATTATTATTGGTATCCATAATATTTATCTTAAATAATATATACTTCAACTTATACATCAAAAATATCACTAATCAATCATTTGAGCACATATAATAACTTATATGTTTACAACAAACTTACAACATAAATCTATAGTTTTTACCACATAATTTTTACTGCGAATTACATCAAATTATAACTTTTTCCCTAATTCAATTTAGTAATTCCAAGATCTCTTAATAATATACAGAGGATTCGATTATATGTACTCATGTTCTTCCAAATGCATTCTGTACCATTTCCCCTAGTATTGGACATTTGTGGTGTGGTCCGGACAAGGAGTGTACCAAGATAGTCGCATTTGTTATCGCAAATGTGTTAAAGACACGTGCCAATATTCGAAGTTAGTTAAAACTTAAAACTTAAAAGTACTTAAAACTACATACCAAACTACACGTGGAAGAAGACAACAATAAAGTCCAACAAGAACAAACTATTTTCCGTGTTCATGCGTCCAACATTGTTGTTATTACTGACTAAATCTTTTTTTTTTTAAACACATACTGACTAAATCAACCACATTGTAAATTGATACTAGAATAGATAAGCCTTTTGATATTAAAAAGAAAGTAAATTGATATTATTACCCACTAAAAGGAAGCGACTAATTTAATTATCTGATTATACAAATTAGTTATAATTTATTGTATCGATCGATTATCTGACCTATCTTCTAACGAGTGATTTATTTTTAATAGTGTTAGATTCAAAAGTTAGACATATCCATATTTTCAGTATCCATGTTTTTAAAACTGGATCAGACATTGGCTCGGCATTGTGACTGGACTAATGGTCATACTGGTTCAACCAAATTTAAATTTAAATTATATATTATTTTATTTTATTTTTATTTTTTTTTACGTCAACCGGTTGTTCTATTACTCAAACTTGAGGTGGTCTGGGTAACCAGACCGGAATTTAAATTATATTTTATATTAAGTAATTATATATATATGTATAACTATAAAAATTTATATCATTGTTAGAATCTAAAAATGATATGATAATAAAAAAAATTTAAAAAATATATTTAAAAAAATTATTTAGAGAGATATTTAGAAAACAATATGATTTTTTTATGAAATATTTTAAAAATTCGCAGTTTTCTTAAAAAATTACTAGAATTTGAAAAATCATGTTTTAATATCGAACCGGATCATCGGTTTTAACGAATTTCACCGATTTTTGACCGGATTTACTGATTTAACTCAAATCCAGTTTTTAATATAATCCGGAACTGGTTAGATGGCCGAATCAGAGTCTGACTGGTCGGTCCAGTCTGGTTTTCTAAACACTAGCGGTAAGTCTTGGGTCCTGACTCTGCTGTACCAATGGTCCCATTTATTGACAACTGAAATCTCCAAAATACAATTAAAAACAATAAATATATGCCTGGTCTCATAATAGATTACCGTAACAATTTCGTTCGAGTACACCTTGTCTGTGTCCACTGCTATTATTTATATGGAAGTGTAAATGCTCGTATTCGTACCCGGATATTTAGTATGCCTATCGACAAGACCAATTTTAAATTCTGGAAGGAATAAATATAATATTTATTTTAGATCCTTAAAGATTTTAATATCATATTATTATACTTTTGAAAATCAACAAAGCCATCTAAATCATTTTCAACCATATAAATTATATACAATATAATGAATCCAATGCCTATTTATACACACACAAAGGCTTTGTTTCTCTTTATCTTCATTTTTCTTATTTCAGAAGCCTCACATTTCCTTTCACTCTATATAACCAAACGCTTTATTTGTTTCTACTTTTGTTGTTAGAAACGTTATGGATGCGTCATATGAGACGACGGAGAGAACAGATATACTGCGACCGTTGGTGGATCAAAAATCTCCATCGGACGTCGGACTCGAGAGTGTTTTAACGGAGAGTAGCCTTCCTTACCGGAGGCGCGTGTACTTAGGCGCTTGTATAGAAATGAAACTACTTTTCCGCTTAGCACTTCCGGCGATACTTGTCTATATAGTCAATAGCGGAATGAATATCTCTGCACGAATCTTTGCCGGACATATTGGCGGTAAAGAACTCGCTGCCGCTTCCATCGGAAACAGCTGCTTCAGTCTCGCCTATGGCCTCATGGTAAGTTGAGTTTTATGTATGGAGTCGTTGTGGACTTGGTGATATTATTAAATCATTAGCAGTAATTGTTTTTCCTTAAACTGTTACTAGGATAAGATCCGTGCCTTGCACGGAATTAAGTTATTATTTTTATTATATTTTGGAGAATGAAACAATAGTTTGGTTTCATTTGGATTAGGGGTGTTCAATCCAGATATCGGGTTGGTTTCGATTCGATTCGGTTTTTTTCGGTATTTTGGTTAGTAAAATATAACTACTATTCTAAATCCATATTTACTTTGACTTTAGCCTTTCAAATACTTTTGAAAGATTTCAACTGGACAACTAAATTGATCAGTCAATCTTGTTGCTTTAAATCATTAGTATATATATATATATATATATATATATATATATATATATATATATAAAATATATATTATTTAGTTTGAATATTTATTAAATAAAAATTCATATGCGTTATATTTTATGATCATTTGTAACTTATTATAACAAAAAAAAAAATCTATTGATCACAAAATTTTCAGAGTGAGAATCTTCAAATTTCTAATAATATATAGACGTTTTGAAAAATTCAAAATATAACATATAAGAAAAAATATAAATGTTTTTATTATATATTTAATGTGATTTTTTTAATATCTTTTAATAATATAAAATTAAAAAAAGAACTAAGATACCAAAATTGTTATCAAATATTTATTATTCATAATAATTAATTTTCATATATACGTTAATCATATTAGGTAATTTCGTAGCTTCTAATTAAGGAAAGTGCAAAAACAATATTTGGTAGATTATTTATCAATTCGAATATTCGATAGTTAGTTTAATAAAAAATATAATGTAAGTTAAGATGGACCAACCTATTTTTTTAGGAATAGTATATTTTATATACTCATTTATTAAATGAGAATTTATAATCATACACTTCTATGATCATTCATATCGTTTTATAACTGAATATTTAAATCATCGATAACAAAATTTTCAATGTGAAATCTTTAATAAGTTTATAATTTATAAATGTTTTTCAAAATTCATTGAAAGTTTTAATATTAAAATATTTATGTAATCTTATGGTATATAGTTTAATCTATATATATGTATATATATATATATGTTTTATTATTAAATGATATTTTTTACTCATATAGTTTTAAAATCATGTGTATCTTCTTATAATATTAAATAAAAGTTCATATTAATACAATTTTATGATCATTTGTAACTTATTATGACAAAAAAATAATCTATTGATCACAAAATTTTAAGAGTGGTGATCTTCAAATTTCTAATAATTTATAGACGTTTTGAAAAATTCAAAATATAACATATAAAAAAATATAAATGTTTTTTATTATATATTTAATGTGATTTTTAATATCTTTTAATAATATAAAATTTTTAAAAAGAACTAAGATACAAAAATTGTTATCAAATATTTATTATTCATAATAATTAATTTTCACATATATATTAATCATATTAGGTAATTTCGTAGTTTTTATTTAAGGAAAGTGCAAAATATTTTTTGGTACGTTATTTATCAATTCGATAGTTAGTTTAATAAAAAGTGTAATATAAGTTAAGATAGACCAACCTATTTTTCTAAGAATAGTATATTTTATATAGTTATTTATTAAATAAGAATTTATAATCATACGGTTCTATGATCATTCATATCATTTTATAACAAAATATTTAAATCATCGATAACAAAATTTTCAATCTGAAATCTTTAATAAGTTTATAATTTATAAATGTTCTTGAAAATTCATTGAAACTTTTAATATTAAAATATTTATGTAATCCTATGGTATATAGTGTTTAATCTATATATATATATATATATTTATTTTATTATTAAATGATATTTTTTACTCATATGGTTTTAAAATCATGTGTATCTTCTTATAATAAAAATGTTAAACCATTGATCATTAATTTTTAACATAATAATTTTAATAGTTTTAGTCATTTATTGTCGTTTTTAAAAATTCAAAATATAACATATAAGAAAAAATCTAAATTTTACTTTTATAGCTAATTTGATTGTTTAATTTATTTTAATAATATAAAATTAAACAAAAAATGATGGAGGAGATATAAATTGTTATCAAATCTTTATTATTAAAATCATTAATTGTCATATATATATTAGTCATTTATGGTAATTCCGTAGGTTTGATTTAAGGAAAGAAAATAACATATCATATCATTATATCATATAGTTTGACCAACTTATTTATCTAACAACATATAAAAATCGAATGTGGACCTACTTATTTTTCAATTGAATGTAATTGACTACCTAATTGAGTGCCACCTATGCATTGAGGCCTAATTTAATTAATACAAAATTGAGGTTACATCTTTTCAAATGTTCCTCAATTAATATACAGGGGATTAGTGGTAAAGGTGCAAATTTCTAGAATTTGTAGAAGAGAAATTGGTGAGTATCAATTTAGATATAGATGTGATTAACCTCGTTTAATGTGTTAATATTAATTTTTTATGTGTAAAGTGTCTCCATATGGTTAGGGATTTAAGGCCTGTAACTTTAATGGTACTTTTATCATCTATCCTTTTCTAGTATTAATATCCATATTTTTCCTTCGTTTTCTATTTACCATTTATTCAATGATTTTGTACTTCTTTCTTTTTTTTTTCTCAAAGATTAACTTTTATTAATGTACGTCTTTCTATTTTTATTTTAAATTCATTTCTCAACAAATCTTGGAACAATACTTACAAAATAACTACAATAAAAACTCTATAAATTAATAATGTTGGGATTATAATATTTTATTAATTTATAGAGTTATTAATTTACAAAAAATCATTTTTAATATTTTTTCTATTTTTTATTTATACAATAAGAAAATAGTTCATTTTACCGTATACATATTAACTAAATTTTAGAAATTAGACTTTCAAATTGTTTTATTCTATTATTTGGTTTATATTTTTATGTTTGATATAATTTAAATGTGGTTTTAGGTATAATTTTACTAAATATTATCAAAGTACATTGAAATTTTACGAAAATAGATATTTGGATATAAAACCAACAATATAATGTTTAGTTTGTACTTATATAAAATGTATATATAGATAGAATTAATTTATGATTTAATGGGACCATATATTTGCTTAGAACTTTCTAAAAATTATTATCTTATTATTTTATCGATTTGTGTCATATTTTGAGCCGGTTTAATTCGGAATATTTTTTTTATTAATTTATAGTGTTTATTAATTTATTGAGTATTAATTTATACAGTTTATACTGTATATGACCATAAAAAACTAAAATATATATAAATTGTCACCATATAATGATTTTGAGCCATTGTTTAAGGATTACAGCCTGTGATGATGCTTTTTATCCTATATATTTTAGGTTATTTTGTTTACCATCTAAAGATACAGTACAATATACTCTGTGCTATTTGTATAAAAAAAATCAAAAGCAATTTTTGCTTCATTTTGTTTGATTTTTTTTTCATGTTTAAATTTGTATAGTTTGCTATATATGATCATTTATATTTGTAGGTCCTGGAACATAGAGAAAATATAGTATAAACTTCCTTCATTTTCCAATAAATCTAGAATAATAATTTCTTAAATAAATATTAGACCAGAAAAACACAAGTTGTGAAATCGAATTATTATTAGTACGTTAGAACATGTTTATTGCAGGGCTCTTAGGTTGGGTCTCTTAGCGTAATATAAGATACGATCTCTTAGTTTTCAATTAAAAAAGCTTAGAGACGTCTCTTAAATAAGAGATATAAAACTTGGGAAACATTGTTACCATTTTAACTTCGTTTTTACAGTTAGGTATGGGAAGTGCAGTGGAGACTTTATGTGGACAAGCACATGGAGCACACCGTTATGATATGCTTGGGATATATCTCCAGAGAGCAACGATCGTCCTCGCTCTGGTTGGTTTGCCTTTGACACTACTATACACTTTTTCGTACCCGATTCTAGTCCTCCTAGGCGAGCCCAAAAGTGTGTCGTACATGGCTTCCATGTACATTGCTGCACTTATCCCTCAGATCTTCGCTTACGCCGTCAACTTCACGGCCCAAAAGTTCCTCCAGGCCCAAAGCGTGGTGACACCCAGTGCGTACATCTCAGCCGCTGCATTTCTCCTCCAGACCGTGCTAACGTGGGTCACCGTTTACGTGATGGGCTTAGGTCTTATGGGCATCGCTTATGTTCTGACTATCTCTTGGTGGCTTATAGTTGTGGCCCAGACTTTGTATATTACAAGTAGTCAAAGATTTAGACATACATGGACTGGTCTTAGCTGGAGATCGTTCCAAGGTCTTTGGAGCTTCTTTAAACTCTCTGCTGGTTCTGCTGTGATGATTTGTCTGGAAATGTGGTATTCGCAAATTCTGGTTCTTCTCGCTGGTCTGCTTAAAGACCCTGCTCTATCTCTAGACTCTCTCTCCATCTGGTAAGTCCATTATAATTATCTTTATTTTGTCATTTTTTTTTAATTTTCTGCGTTTGGATCGTATTAATCGTCAAACCCGTATAAAGATTAAGGATGAAAACAAGTCAGTATTTTATAGTTTTGTATACACCTGGAAACTTTTCAACCTAATGATGTTGAGAAATATGACTTTATTTATTTAGTTTTGTCATTTTTTTTTTGGGTAGTATGTCAATTTCAGCATTATCCTTCATGGTCTCTGTAGGCTTCAATGCGGCTGCAAGGTTTGTATTTATATTTCAAAGTTAGTTCAAATATTAACCAACATTTTTGAAACTAAATCATAAATTGAAAAAAAAAAACAATGGAAGTGTACGGACAAGTAATGAACTTGGAGCAGGAAATCCAAAATCAGCTTTGTTCTCTACATGGATGGCGACTTTTGTTTCCTTCGTGATCTCCGTCGTGGAGGCACTCGCGGTGATGGTGTCACGTGAATACGTCAGCTACATTTTCACGGCCGATGATGAGGTGGCTAAAGCCGTCTCTGACCTCTGCCCGTTTCTCGCCGTCAGCATCATCCTCAATGGAATCCAGCCCGTCCTGAGCGGTATATACTTGCAATTAGTTTTTAACTTAAATCGGAGAAAACCAGTGCACGTTAACCAAACCGGCTAAATAGTACTCGGTTTTTGGTATTTGTGTTTGCAGGAGTGGCCGTGGGATGTGGATGGCAAACATTCGTGGCATATGTAAATGTTGGTTGTTACTATATTGTTGGTATTCCTGTTGGGTGTATTTTAGGGTTCACTTTCAATTTTCAAGCCAAGGTTCGTCTTTCTACAGTATTTTCTGCATAACGTATGCTTTATATACCTATATAGTAAAATTAATTTTATGTGATTGTGGTGATAGGGAATATGGACTGGTATGATTGGAGGTACCCTCATGCAAACCCTCATCTTACTTTACGTCACGTACCGAACAGATTGGGATAAAGAGGTTAGTGTTACGTGATACCAAGTCATATCATATACTGCGTGTCAAAATTATTAAGGTGATTATTGTTATACAATGATTCAGGTGGAAAAAGCGAATAAGCGATTAGATATGTGGGACGATAAGAAGTAGCCTCTTCAATATGTGAATAATTGATGTTTTAACATTCACTTAAAACATATTGCTTTGTCTATTACTTTTTTGACTACGGATAAGAAATGCGATTTGCACATGATAAATTTATATAAAAATTATTTAAAAAATATTATACAGAAAAATAAATTTATATTCTTGATTGAATTAATATTTTGGTCTTTAAACAACTTTTAACTTTTTGTTAATTACATAATTTATTTACTGATGAGTTGATCCCATTTAAAAAAAAATAGGTCAAAAAATCACTTACCGCATAAAAACCTAACGTCTAGGTCGAAAAATCTCAGGTCTATTTGATTACAATGAAACTATGTCAGCTCGGTATTATATCATGATTTAGTAATTTAAAAATTAATTATAGTTATGAGAAGTTTACGTTCACGTGATAACCCTATCTATCTTCAATATTTTTCTCTTTTTCATTTTGGTTATTGTTCGATATAAATATTGGTTTTGAAGTTTATTCTCATTTCGTTTGATTGTTTTGACATGAGATTTAGAAAATGTTTATGATTTAAAATAATTAAAGAGATACATACTTAGGTTAAGATCTGCATCTTTTGCAGAATAAATATTTTATATTTATTTTATGTTTTTCTGCATATTATGAAATAATAAAATAATAAGTATATTATTAAATAACTAAGAAATCAGTTATTATTATGTAATAAATTGGTGTGTGCATATAAATCAAACTATCACTCTTGTTTGTTCGCAATCATTTTAGGGTAAATAAATCAAAACAATCAATCTTATCTATTGTATATGATATATAATTAAATTTAAATGATATTAACATATATATATATATATATATATATATAAAATACATTTTTAATATGAATATTTATTAAATGAAGTTTCTACTAATATGATTTTATGATTATTTGCATATTTGTGTAATAAAAGTTTACACCAACGAATTTTTTTTTAATGTGTGATAATTTCAATAATTTATAATCATTTGAAAAACAATGAAAATTTCAAAATTAAAATATTAACTTTTCAATATATGTTCAATGCAAATATCAAAATATAACTATACATTTTCATACGATGTATAGTTTAAATTTAAACGATATGAAATATATATATATATATATATATACATAAAAACCTATTAAAATAAAATTATTTCTTCATATGGTCTTATAATCATTGTATCTTAATATAGAAAAAAAATTAAACATTGATCATAAAAGTTTATGTGAGACTTTTAACAGTTTTAGTAATTTGTACTCGCTTTAAAAAATTCAAAATACAACATATACAAAAAACTAAATTTTTGTTATATGATTAATGTAATTATGTAATTTATTTTAATAATAAAGAAATAAATAAAAATGATAAAAAGTATACAAATTATTATCAAATCTTTATTGTTTAAAATCATTAATTGATATATATATATATATTTTAATCACATTAGGTAATTGCTTAGATTTTATTTAAAGAAAGCCTGCGAAACAATAAAGATTTGATATATGCGACCAACTATAGCCTGCGAGATATTATTTTGCTAGAAAGTATAATTTTTAGACTATAGTTTATATAATGTGCTTTAGAATTCTTTGAAATAAGATTTAGAAGGCATACACAAGTGCCAAATAGAATGAAATTTTTTTTTTAATTTTTACAAAATTCAGGTTATAACTTTTTAAAAGATTTTCGATTAATATATAGGGAATTTTGCCAATAAAATTTCATCATTTGTATTTTATATTTAAAAATTTAAAGACAAATGCATTAATTATATTCTGCAACATCAATCTTTCAAATACAAAAACAAAATCTAAAACATCAATCACCTATATCCACCAAATTTTGAAGAAAGGATTTTGGCCATCTAATGGATGATTTATTCATTCTATTTAAAGTAGTTTTAAATTACATTATTAGTTTGATACTTTGGTGATAATATTCAATTAATCCTGGAATCTTTTGATGTAATACTAAATTAACCTGAAAATCAATGCACTTCCATGCAATCTTTAAACTACTCTAAGCCACACTATACCAAATACTATTTCGCTATTACATGCATTCAGCGGCGGATCTAGAAATTTAGTTAGACTGTGGCACACAAATATTTAATTATAATTGATGAAATAATTAATATAATATATTTATTATATATGTGAAATCTAATATTAAAAATAACAATAAACTGAAATATTTTATGACATTAAAACCATAAAACTCTATAAGAAATTAAGAATCTCTAAATGATTTTGATCCAAAAGAATTGAAGTAAATTCTCTAAATTAGCTTTTCGATGTTGATACACACTGTTTTTAAATTATATTTCCACTGTTACTTTAAAACGTTATATTTGCAAGAGATAAATAATGAAAAAAAATATTAAAGATGGTGTATAAACTCATTTATGATGAAGAAATAATTTTTATAAATAAGATTTTTTTGCTTTGATTATCACGAAAAGTGTAAAATAAAGAAGTCTTTTTCCGCAGAAACTTTTTTAGAAAGGAATCACTATAATTCATTGAGAAAGATTAGGTTTTCTAAATATTAGACATAATTATTTGAGCTGTATAATTAAAAATTGTATCTAAAACTGGTTTTTATTTTTATTGGGCTGCGACACACATATTTTATTTTTTAATTGGGCTGTAATACATTTCAATTCTATTGTAACTGGGTGGGGCACGTCTTCTTTTTCATTGTTTTAAACTAAAGAAAATCAAAATTTTATTTAGCTAATAAAGAAACATACAAAATGAGTACGTGGCACGTGCCACAGGTACTTCAACGGTTGGTCCGTCCCCTGCATGCATTAAACAGATATTGTTGGTTCATAGACTACCAAATTCCTAGGAGTAAAGAAAAATCTTACAGTAACTTGTTTTTCTGTTGTATTGGTCAACTTTTCTTAAATCTTATACTTTTGCTTATCTAGAGAGAGAATTCAGCTTGTTTTCCACTTGCTGTGTATTATTTTCTCGGATATAAAACAAGGATACGGTACGACAATCATATTTAAAAGATAACAAATACAAATATTTGAATCGATAAATTCTGAGTGTTAAACCCAAAATTAAAACCACAAGTGCATTTGTAAGTTATGTTTGTAGCATATTCGGTTGAATCCACTATGATCAAATTGTTCAATGCTTTCAAATTTGGGTTTATCATGTGTTTCAAGATCAAAATTAGTTGGTGATAAGTGGATTGGTAATATCCTTTTATATCTTAGTGTTTCGATTCTTTTAAACTTTTGATGTGAGATTTTAATATGTCTTCTATAGTTTTTTATGGGTACATCCCGAACCGAATCTTATTTTAAGACTGGTTATTTTGGGGGCTTAACCGATCAACAAACGAAACTTTGATACCATGTCAATTTTTTTTTATATACTAGTGTTGTTCCTTTTTAATTTTCGATGTGAAATCTCAATACGTTCTCTCGAGATAATGATTCTTATCTGCATATCTCGAACTGAATCTCACTTTAGGACTTATATTAATCCTTTAGGTCTATTTTATTTGAATCAACAAACTAAGTTTTGATATCATATCAAATTTGATTTTATCATAAACTTACAAATTAAAACTAATTGGCGAAGATGAATTGAACTTTATACTTTTATATCTTATTTTTGGTCTTTTAAATTTGTGATGTGGGATCTCAACAAATACCCCAAAAGTCTAAACAAACACATAATCACTACAAGAAAACAGCGGTATTCTGACGGACATTCCGATGGAAAATGAAATCCTCGAAATTTCCCGAGGAATTTCCGAGGATATTCCGAGGAAACCCTAAATTTGGTTTCCTCGGAATTTCTTCGGAATTCCGTCGGTATATTCTGAGAAAATTCCGAGGAACACTTGATATACTCGATCGATCGATGCGTTTTTGAACATAAACGGATCGATCGATGCGTTTATAAAAAAACTTTCAAGATTTTGTTCATTCTATCTATTGGATATCCACATTGATCGATGGGATAATCTAATCGATCGATCACATTGTTACGCTTTGGTCCATCTTGGTGATCGATCCATCCATTTTGGGATCGATCGATCACATTGTTACCCCAAACCCTGTTTCCTCGGAAAAGCCTCGAAATATTCTGAGGAAATTCCGAGGAACACTTGATATACTCGATCGATCGATGCGTTTTTGAACATAAACGCATCGATCGATGCGTTTATAAAAAATGTTCGAGATTTTGTTCATTCGATCTATTGGATATCCACATCGATCGATGGAATAATCTAATCGATCGATCACATTGTCACCCCAAACCCTGTTTCCTTAGAAAAGCCTCAGAATATTCCGAGGAAATTCTGAGGAACACTTGATATACTCGATCGATCGATGCGTTTTTGAACATCAACGGATCGATCGATGCGTTTATAAAAAAACGTTCGAGTTTATCAAGTGTTCCTCAGAATTTCTTCGGAATATTCTGAGGAAGATAAGGGTTTCCTCGGAATTCTCTCGGAATATTCCGAGGAAATTCCAAGGAAATAGGGTTTTTAAACCGAAAACAACGTTTTGCGGTTTGAATAACACTTATATAACCCTTATTAAGTGTCTTAGACTGATTATGAAGTCAAAAATTTGTTTCTTACCCTATAATAAACACTTTTCCGATTGTATGAACGAAATCCCCACAACATAAGAGAAACACTTATACACTTTAATGAACGGTAAAAGGAATACTTTCAATTCGTTTTGAAATTTGTTTATTCATGGTTTATGCTCATCTATACAAAGAATCCTCAATGGTATGCATTACAATTGTATAAGAAATGAAATACAGCAAAAAAAATTGATGTTTTGAAACCCCAAACACTAGTTCCTCGGTATTTCCTCGGAATATTCCGAGGAAATTCTGAGGAACAATATAAATTAATAGAAATACATGCACAGGATATTTTTTTTCCTCGAATTAATGAAAATATTCCGAGGAAATTCCGACGGATATTTAAGTGGCCGTCGGAATTTTCTCGGAATATTTTCATTTAACCGGGCAAACAGACCGCCAACTATTTCGCAAAAATTGAAATTGAAAATACTGAGGGAATTCCGACTGAAAATATCCGTCAGACCCAAGGTTTTATAAACTCGAACCGCATCTTCTTCCCCATTTCTCTCTTCTTCCTCTCCGGCAATCTCTCTCTCCTTCCGGCGTTCTCCACCTTCTCTCGCGACAATCTCTCCGGCGAATCCTTTCCATTCCCTTACAAATCATGTAAGGACCCTATCTCACTCTCTTAGGTCCTATTTGTTAGGTTTTTAAGTAGATTTGATGATTTTAGAAGTTTTTTGATAGATTTTTGTTAGGGTGATTGGGTAGGATTGTGATTTGTTGTGTAATAGGTTTAGAATTGTGATTTGGTTGTGTTGAATTGATTTAGAACGTTTTTTATAAATTGTTTATTATTTTTGTATTTACAAAACGTTTTTTCTATATAAATTCGATTTTACAAAACGTTTTTGTATATAAATTCGATTTTTGGATTTATAAAAGATGATTTCATATTTATAAAAATATTTATATTTATTAAAACTAATTTTGTATTTATAAAACATTTTTTTGATTTATAACCACTATTTTTTTATTTTTGTATTTATAAAAACTATTTTTAAATATAAAAAACGTTCTTTGTATATAAATTTGATTTTTGGATTTATAAAAGATGATTTCATATTTTAAAATTAATTTTGTATTTATAAAACATTTTTTGATTTATAAACACTATTTTATTATTTTTTGTATTTATAAAAACTATTTTGTATTTATAAAAAGATGATTTCATATCTATAAAAATATTTATATTTATTAAAACTAATTTTGTATTTATAAAACTAATTTTGTATTTATAAAACATTTTTTTGATTTATAAACACTATTTTTCTCAATATGCCGCTGTTTTCTTGTAGGGAATACCTCATAGATAGTTATACGGTTTCTCTTACTTTATATTTATGATGATTAATTGGTTTGGATTCTGATCTAGTTCAGTAATTTAGTTCGGTTATCTACAAAAACAGTATTCCATCAAGGAGACAATTGTGTTGGCGATCGTGCGGATCGCCTTTTCTGTCAGACCTAAATGCCTGAAGCTAGTAGACAAACGCGGTTACAAATTGCATTCGTTTTTTGCTGTTGTCACAACGCAGTTAAGCGGATCCCAAGACAAATTGTGAGTGACTATTAATAACAACAGCGAAGGTCAGAGATCTAATTAATGATTGTACTAACTAAATAGGCATTTCGTAATGAAGCTATAGTATACTCTAGTCAACTTTCTACGCAATCAAAAATAAAATTAGTCAACGGGACGAAATAAAGCGCTGCGTAAAGCGATAAAGCATCACCGACTTTAATTAATTTAGAGGAAAGGTTCAATGTATTGGGGTCATGTTCACTAGTATTTCACACAACCATTTTCCCTTTCTCATAAAGTCATACGTATTTCTGTCGTGAGACTCTTGCCATTGGTACAGACATATATCTATGAAAACATTCCAAGTGCTATATTATGATGGCCTAGTCAATGATAGCTTATATGTAATCTCCCACAACTAATTTATATGGATTGTAGTAGTCTAAACTCTGCAAGAGATTGAAGAATAGGTTGGTCTCCGACTCAAGGAATATGGTTAGAAAATGTGCGAGTAACCGAGAAAATATAAGTTAAATAGTTATCCAATCAAATTTTAATTTGTTTACAAAACCGATTGGATCTTTTTGGACCATAAAGTTTATAACTCATATTCATAGGTTAAACTACTAAACCATGTCACAATATGACAATCAAGATCCTTATATTTGATAATAATTCTGTCTGTAAACTTTTATAGAATCTACACGATTCATATAGTTATGACCCCAGAGGAAAAGTGATAATACATCACTGATGAGGTTTTATTCATTATATATATGACATGGTATGATGGGAAAAATAAAATATAGTCTTGATAAAACATTCAAACGTGGATGGCAAAGAGAGGAGGAAGATCAGAGACGTTCCGAGAAGATGAACATAAGAAATAACGCCTAAGAGATTTAAGGAAACGTGGCATAAGATCACTATATTTATTCGCCATTACACAACTCTTCCGTAGCTTCCTAAGCTTCTTACCAATCTTTACTCTCATTCCCACCACTCTAAACGAAGACGTTCTGATCAATATACTTCTCTTCCGTTGCCGTCTTAATTTCTCTGTGTCGGCTCGTTGGAGAATCTTTTGGATCAGAAACTGAGCTCTCCTGTGGATCATCTCACTAGGATCTTCTTTCTCTAGCTTTGCGTATTCGTTTGGCATCTTCATCATCGCCATTTTTTGTTTTGGAGCTGAAGCTTTGCTTTTGTGTGGACTAAGTTAAGGTAATACCATCAGGATCGTTGTACATTATATAGGCACATACTGTATGTGTGGATTTTATATTGTTTGACTATATGAACATTACATGTGGACTATTCATTATTCCAGTTGGTCCATGCACATGTCTTACATGCAAGTTTATATAACTAGGTGTTAAATAATTTTAAAGAAAATTGAAAATGTAAGTTTCATATAATAACAAAAAAACTGGACAATTTAAAAGTTTGTTTTTTTATAAAGGGCTTGACAATTCAAAAGTTATAAACTAGTAAAAGTCTATTAACCATATATTTTCTCATATTTACCATTTCAAAGCACAAATTTGTTTATCCATCTTAAGTTCCAAGAATTTTAATTTTCTTAGATTTGAAATCAAAATTTAGCTTTAATTTACAAGTTTGTTATGGTCCAATTGTGTGGATGTACATTAGGTCCATTAAGCTTATGTTCTGGGGTTCTAGAACTCTAACTTTGTATCTGTATATGCATGTACTATTATCTATGGAATAATAAAAACAACCAATTTCTCTTACAACACGTTATCAGCACGAAACCCTAGCACGAAACAGTTATCAGCAAAATCTAAACCTTAGCCGTGTAACAAAAATCCTAATACAGTACTCGTTTCCCCGATTTCTAAGATGAGTATTTCCTTACTAATTTTCATAGATCTCGTGTTTCACAATATAGATGATTAAATTTAATGTGTATGCTATTTAAGTTTTTATTACTTTCGAACTAAGAGGTGATCGTCACATGCTTTCTTTTATTCCACATGTTGCTACTTGATCACTTCGTGATGTATTTAATTTAAAAGCATGCAATTTGATGTAGATGGTCTAATACTTTGGCTGATTGATTTAGTCGTTAGTTGAAATGAGTTTTGAGATCTTACCTTTGTTTAGTTCGATTATTCCTTATATTATTTATTGTGTATCGGTCATGAGAATATATATATACATATGACTGTGTTGTTAATGACTTCGTATAAACTGATTTAGATAGTTAGTTACTGTTTGTTGATGACTTGTTTTATCAATTCATGACTTCTAAATTAGTTTTTGAAATCTAATGACGTTGAGTATTAGCCATGTTTTCATGAGCAATTGTGTGAAAATTTCAGGAACAAGATAACATTTTACGTGAGATATTGATCTCAGATCTCTGTTAGTAGACGTTCCGATCTCCACTTGACTTTTCCAACTAAACTGGAATTGTTAGCAGATGTTGTGACTTTATGAGGATGTCTCCTACTTTTGCCTTCATCTCATACAAAGCTTCGAGATGCAAGATGATGCGTCATCAAGCTAAGTTCTTCTATTTTTTCTACTTGAGTTTTAATCTGATTGAAATTTAAGCTCTAAATTGTTTGGCCAATTTCATGCTTCGTAATTAAGATTCATACTTTGTGATTACCATGACACTTTGCTTTGTTATCATTAACTCATCATAACTATTTTTGGTTTGTTATAATTTAGCAAAAAAAAAAAAAACTATTTTTGCTTTGATGAACTAAAGAAAAAAAATTGTTATTATTTTATGTAGTCACGATTATCAAATTGGTAGTACTACGTGTTATTAATCTAGAAACAGAGTATTAGAGTTTATTTATTTGTTATAATAAGGCTTTGGTAAGTTTAATAATCTATATAAATAAAGTATTACTATTGGATCGATGATATGAGTGTTCGCATATAAATTTTATTTCTTTTTGATTTATTTGGTCAAACCCATCTAAACGTTTATCATTTATAATTTTTTTTTTAAAGTGTGGTCGTTGCTTGAGGTTTGTTATTGTTACTGATATATGAATACATATTTGATGTATCTAATGTTGAATAACAGCCATTCTTTATGAGCAAAAACTAAACATTTCAGGGTTATATTTATTCTTTATAAAGATGAAAGGTCTCCATCTCTATGAAGATATCTTCGCAAAACTTCTTCCTCATCAAGATAAGTACTATTTATTTAGTATGTTTAGTATTGTTTTGTGGTCAATAGAAGTCAGATTTGCTATATTAATTTTGTATATATCCACTGATTTTTTGGTTGAGAAAACTATTATTGGAAAATCAATGGGACATTAAGTAATATATAAAGGGTTAGAGTCAATCCACTAATTGTCAATTGGTTTTGAGTTGGAAGTCCATAATAAATCCGAATCTAACATGGTATCAGAACCCAGATCTTAATAAGTTGAACCCCTAATTAATATTAACCCTACCCGACCAGGTATATAGGTCGTAATTGACTCGCTCGACCGAGTATAACTGTCTTAAAAAGTTTCTGAGATTTCTGGTCGATAAGAACCATCATATCGAGGAGGGGTATTAAGGGATATGTATCCCACATTGAAAAATCAATGAGACATTAAGTAATATATAAAAGGTTAGGGTCAATCCACTAATTGCCAATTAGTTTTGAGTTGGAAGCCCATAATAAACCCGAATCTAACAAAAACTGATCTAAAAGGAAAATAGAAAAATAAATATAATGAAAATAATTAGTGGCATGATAATAACGAGTTAGTGCTTGGCATGATAGAATATATAGTTCAATGGTATGATAATAACGGATTAGTGCATGCTGTTAAATAATTAGGTTATTATTACTTATAGAATGCGTAGTTTGATCATAAATTAATATCATATTATTCTGTCATCACTTCTGAGAAGGTTTTAATATCGGGTGACCATAAATCCACCATATGATCACGAAATGTGATAAAGCTCGCTATCATTAACTAATCTAAGAATAAATGACCTAAAGTCTGTAAATAAAACCAACTATGTTGGATTTCTTGAAAAAAATTGATTTTTTTATGATGTATATATATTTGAAAATATATTTTTCACACGATTAATGTTGTCCGGCAGACACATGATTAAGAAAATAGATTAAAGAAGTTTATACTTGTATCCTGTCTCTTTGAGACTAAGAAAAATAATGAGCTATTGACGTAAGATAATAAATCAAGTCTAGTTGATTATGATCCATTCTCCTGAAGAGAATATGATATTTATACCACAAATAGTATTGTTCAAGAAAATGAACCTAAAAGTGGTGGTAGACGTGAATGTGGATATAAAGGTCAAGATCCAAATAGTTTTCTTTTTAGAATTCATACTCTCGCTTGGAGTTAAGAAAATATATATGGTAATAAAAAAATAGATATGATTCATTCATCTAAAGGTGAAATAAAATTATTGTGAGTATAATGTCTTGCGGCATCAAGATTATGGGAAGCTCTAGAGGAGCAGATACATGCTTGCTTATGGGAACGCAACTTAAAATCATTGATTCGTTATACTTTTCCAAGTCTCAAAGATCAAAAAGATCTAAGATATAACACATGACCTTAAGTTGGGTATGTTGTTGATTATAAAGTGAGATTCAATTCCAGATATATGAATTTGGAGTATCATTATCTCGAGGGAAAGATTAGATAATCTCACGTCCCTAGTAATTAGAACATCCAGAAATATGTTCACACTGGAAATAGACTTAAGGAGTCATTTATAAAATAAAACTACGAGATTTATAATCTAGTAATGTTGTGAGAATAAGTAAATGGAAATGTTGAATACCTTCAAACAGAAGTATTACGCAAAACACTATTGTATTACACAGTGATTAGAAAATGGAGATAAATGTAGAAGTAAACCAGAAGTTTACTCAAAATGTAATGTTTGGCAAACCGATTATGCCATTCCGGTTTAGTAATGATGCGAAAGATAATCATATGAACATTTGTTGAAGAACTATAAGATTCTTACGAATGATTTGCTATATGTTGCTTGCTTACAAGGCAATATAAGAATACAGTTTTCACCAGTCAAATAGATTTAGAATTTATTTATACAAGGAGATGTTTGTGGGCTTGATCACCCACTGGTGGACTGATCATCCACCATATGTTTATAATTAATGCATCGACAAGAGGGTCGTATGTATCCTTGTCATAGATCCGCAACCTGATGTTTGCAAGATTTATTGGTAATAATGGTGAAGTCACAAGCCTTTGATAATTATTTTATGCATGTTGAGATACATGATGAACATGTTGTAGCTAATGTTCATATGTAAGATGCATCAGCATTGATTCGCATAATGCCAAAAGTAATTAAGAACTCTCCCCATCAAATAGGCTATGGGTCAGGAATCAAAGATTCCATCTAGAAAATTTGGATAAGTTGTAGTTGCTCCACCACACCGCTAAAGATGGGACCTCAAAGGAGGTTATAAATATGTTGGGATATGATCTCCATTGATTATAAGATTTAATTAAAGTCTCAAAGTTAGTCTACCCAACATTAGGGGGAGAAAAATAAACAGCTGGAGAATGAATGAGTTGAATGAATTATCAATGATCCTCGGACTAAAGAGCGTGAATAAAAGTCCAAAACTGAATGATGGAGATAATTCTATTAAAAAGATTAGCATATGAGTTGCCAGACTCATTTACTGACATTAAGGAAGTGATTAAGTCACAAGTATCAGCCGTAAATGCTCATGTTTAAATGGATGTCCTAGAAGGACAATATCAAACTGCTAATGAGTCTAAAAATCGCCTGAAGCGTGATAGACCTATCAGTTCCAAATATAAAAATCCTCTGAAAAGAAAAAGAACATGAATGAGAATGGCAAAATCGAAGAATGAAATATTAAAGAGCTCGAGAAGAGATAGAAAACATGACAAGAAAAAAAAGATTCAGGTACATGAGAATAAAGAAATCTCAATAGCTATGTCATGTCTGGAAAAATATAGAACTGATATCAAATCGACATCGTAAATATATATGCATGCAATATAGCAGTTGATGAGAATGAGGATCATGAACCATCTATTGAAAAGTGTACACAAAGTAATGATTGGCCAAGATGGAAATAAGCAATAGATGTGGGATTAAATCTCTTGGAAAGAGAGAGTATTTGGACTAGTAGTCCATACACCTAATGGTGTAAAACCAGTGGCACATAAATAGGTCATTATGTGAAAGAATGAATGAGATGATGAAAAGTTATGAGATGCAAAAGAGTAGTTGCACAAGACTTCTCACAAAGACCTGAAATTGCTATAAGAAACACATCATGTGGTGGAAGCATCAACTTTCAAGTTTCTTTAGTCTGGCAAGAATTGAAAGCCATTGGAAAATGATAATTATGTCAATGCTTCAAAAGAATATAAACTGTAAGAAGCAGTAACCCCATAAGGATTTGAACTGCTAGGAGCAGTAAATGCTAGTTTTCGAGAACATTACCGCGCAAGTATGTTGAGCATATAAAAGAAAGAAAAAGTATTGGTCATGAAGTACCATGATATTGGAAATTTACTGATCTCTTTCATGATTGAAAGATGTGATTTTGTATGACAAGAGGGATAGTCATACTTGTAACTTTCACAAGAAGCAAAAGCATAACTCGTATGTATAAGTATGCATAATGTGAATGTTTAGAAAATTGTCTATAAAAGGAAATATGTGCATGGATTCCAAATAGGCCAAGATATGACATTTTGTGGGAACGAGAGGCTATGAGCTACAAGCCTAATGGTCTAAGAGATTATCTGAAAATCAAACGAGTCTATTCATTGAGAATATGTTTATATCCATTCCTAAAAGGATAATATGTATGATGATAATACATCTCCCAAAGATGATGCTTCCAGGGGGAGAATATGATGATGCGTGTGGTTGTACTCTTTTTCCTTATCATTGGTTTTGTGCCACTGGGTTTTCCATGTCAAGGTTTTAACGAGGAAACAAATAACACGCTAATGATAGACACCTAAAGAGGAATTTCATCAATCTTCCAAAGTATTTTTCGAGATTTAAGAAGCGGGAGAAAATGAGATAGATCAATCATAAATGAAGAAGAATAAAGAGATGAACGCATTCCATTCGTGTAACAGAATCAAAGGTCGAAAGTTTTCCAATCAAAGGAGACCTTCTTGATGGAATTAAAATATAAAATTGGTGTCCATAGAAATATCTTTGAGTCTACTTTCATCTCCAATTTTAATCAAGTCATTCTTCATGATATAACTTGAGATATGGCTATTTTCGTGGGACACGTACAAGCTGTCTCAGAATACCTAATATCGTATGATATTCAAAATACCGCTCGATATTTTCATCTTACCAGAGCCAGATCGGTGTCTAAAGTTAGACATGAATGTTAGCTTCAATTTCCAAGTGGTTTCACCAAGATATTCAAGTTTTAGTGAGGAGTGTCAAATCTGCCAAGAGAAGTGAACCGGTTCAAACCCAAGACGAATGAATTAATTCATCACATTAGATTGTGTCCTATCAGCTATATCAAGTTATGTTCTCATCAGGAGGAGTAGATGCGCGCTGCACTCTTTTTTCCTTAACCATGGTTTTTCCCACTGGGTTTTCCTGGTAAGGTTTTTAATGAGGCAGCATTCTACGTAGTGTTGTCAAACGGGTTGTTCCGTCCCGTCCCGGCGGGTCAGGTCCGCGCGGGCTGCGGTCTCTAAAAGCACTCTTTCTTGTGGGTTACGGCGGGTCAGGCCCGCGTGGGCTGCGGTCTCTAAAAGCTCGCCCAATCCTGCCCCGCCAAAATGCACAGTCCTTTACAGGTCGTCCCGCGGGCTGAGAGCCAAAAAGTGCACCAAGCGACTCTTAGCGCTGCATGCTGCTCCAGGACGCTACAGGCTGCTCCATGACAATTCTTGATGCTGCATGCTGCTCCAGGAGACCATGACGCTTCATCTACATGTTAAAGCTGTACGATTCATGCTTTTATACTACATATCTAACTTCATATCAGTTCTTGAAGTCATGTACACCCGACACAAACAAGCTCGAGTTATTGGAACTGGAGGGTCTGTATTAAGAATGCAATTTCAGTTCAGTTCATATCAATTCTCTACTAAGATTGTATGTATTAGATGAGAATCTGTATCAAGTCATAACCAAATCTTAAAGTGCAACAAATAACTAAGCTACCAGAGACTCGATCGAGAGTCTTGTCTTAACTTCACAGCGGATTTTGCGGCGTAGCTAATGAACAATCACCCTTCATTCCTTTGAATGATGTTTCATAAGCTACGCTGCGAAAATCCACTGAACTAGTCAAGACAAGTAATCTCAACTTCAAACAACAACTACCTAAACATAAATAAGCTAACAGAGACGCAACATCAGAGACAGAACACCATACATGTTCAGTGCAGAGGAAAAGAAGATGAACCAGTTGAGTCTTTGTTCACAATCACTCCATCACCTCGTCACATACAACAAAGAAAGACAAAAGACTCATCAGATATGTAATATCACAATTTCAATACCAAAGTCATGTCTTAACTTCGCAATTTCACAATTTCAAACAACAATTAGAGATCAAGCAAACCGAGATAGAGGCAGTTGAAACTAAACATCAAACAACAGTCTATGTAGATCATCTATAATCATCGTACTAAGACTCTGTCATTTTATTTGCATGCATGTAGAACGAGGAAGAAGGGAAGCGAATCATACCCTTGGAGGTCGCTTTGTAACTCGAAGTCGAACCGGTGGTGGATCGAAGCAGAGAACCCACGTTACCCACCTGAAAACGAGTAAAAATGTTAAAGCCCAAAAAAAAAAGGGTAACTACATAGATCTTTCTTTACCTGCGACATGCATGCGGTCACCGTCGTTGAAGAAACCATCACCGGAGATGGATTTTGGTCTACGGTGGAAAGGGAGTTTGCTTGTTGTGTCGGTCCCTTCTAAATTAGATCGAGTTGGTGTTTGAAACTTTTTTTTTTTTTTTCGTTGTCACCGTGCTTCTGTCAAAAATCTAAAAATTTAGTAATAATATCTGTATATTTTTACCAAAAATTTTAAAAATATTTTTTTGCCACCCAAACATGCTCAAAACATACAAAAGCAATGTTCTTCGTTTTTTCCAACAAAATGTTTTGTTTTGAACAGGACTAATATAGTACATCATAACTTTTACAGCAAATTTTTTTTTGAGATTTTCCAATTCATTTTTTGAAAACAATAAACGTATATATTTTGTATTAAACCAAAAATAATTTTTGTTTGGGGGTGTGTTTGAACGATAGAAAATAATAATATCTTTGATCTACTAATATACATACACATCCAAAACTCAAAAACTATGAAATTAAATAAACCTCCACTGCTTTGTTCTTCTTCGTCTTCCTTGCTCTGCGCCGACCCTCGTTCTCTCTGTGAAACTCTCTCACCGTATAGACCCATTCCTCGCAGGTTAGCTTCTTGATAAACCAATATACTCTTCACATATTCCCTGTGGTTGCATCTCTCTAAGGGTTTGTGTCAATCTTAGCACTACTGTGATTCATAAACCCTAGTTGTTCCCCTTTAACCTAGATTCCTCTGAAATCAATCGAAACTAGCTCTGAGTGTTGAGGAATCGAATCTCCAATTTCTTGTTCCTTAAACCCTTGTTTCTGATAAATCTAGAGTACATACCCTCTCTTAGTCTGATCTTCTTAGGGTCAATCTCTGTGTAAAGGTTGATACTTTTGTTTGTCTATGTGTAAAGTTTGATACTTTAGTTTGTTTCTGATCACTTAAAGTTGAGATCTTTTGTTCTTGTCAGGGTAAAGGTTTCATCCTCCACTTTGGCCAATGCAAAGTTTGTAACTTTGAAGTCTTTTGCAGCAAAGTTTCACCTGTGTTCTTCCATGGCCACCTCTGATCATCCCCGCTCTCGCCACCACCGAGACGAATCCCCTACAAAACCGAACAAGAAGAAGAAGGCAAGCCACAACCAAGAAAAGAACCTCCTTGTCAGTCTCCATTCATGTTCAAAGTCCAAAAACCTCTCAGCTGCGTTATCTCTTTACGACGCAGCCATCGCTTCCGGCGACGTCAGACTCAGCCAGCAACACTTCCAGTCCCTTCTCTACCTCTGCTCAGCTTCCCTTGGCGACCCATCTCTTCAGACCCTTGCCATCAACCATGGCTTCCAGGTTTTTGAACGTATGGTTAGCTCAGGGATAAGTCCTAACGAAGCATCTGTTACTTCAATGGCTAGACTAGCTGCTGCCAAGGGGGACGGTGATTATGCATTCAAGGTTGTCAAAGACATTGTTGCTGTTGGCGGCGTGTCTGTCCCGCGTCTGAGAACTTACGCTCCGGCTCTGCTCTGTTTCTGCGAGAGGTTGGAGGCCGAAAAGGGGTATGAAGTCGAAGAGCACATGGAGGCTTCAGGCATCGCCTTGGAGGAGGTGGAGATCTCGTCTTTGCTTAAAGTAAGCGCTGCCACGGGAAGAGAGAACAAGGTTTATAGATATTTGCATATGTTAAGGGAATGTGTTGGCTTTGTTAGCGAAGAAACTTCAAAAGTTATTGAGGAATGGTTCTCTAGTGAGAAAGCTAGCGAGGTTAGTGGGATTGGTTCTGATGTTGAGTTGCTTAGAGCAGCTGCTTTGAAGAATGGGGGTGGGTGGCATGGTCTTGGTTGGGTTGGGGAAGGCAAATGGATTCTGAAGAAAGGTAACGTTAGCGCTGATGGAGAATGTTTGAGCTGCGGTGAGCATTTGGCTTGTGTTGATACCAATGAGTTAGAGACTGAGAATTTTGTGAACTCTTTGGTGGCTTTGGCTGTGGAGAGGAAGGCGAAGATGAATTCGTCTGAGCCAATGGAGGACTTCAGCGAGTTTCAGGTTAGAGAGAAACTAAAAGTTTTCTATCTTTTATTGAACAAGAAGATGTACTTGTCTTGAACATCTTACATTTGGCAGGAGTGGCTTGAAAAGCATGGAGATTATGAAGCTATACTAGATGGAGCAAACATTGGGCTCTACCAACAAAATTTTGTAGATGGTGGTTTTAGTCTACCACAGGTCTCATCGCGTCTTCTTTCTTTGCATATTTTGTTTTTAATACATTTAGGTGAATACTGACACAATGCACAATGGTGCAAAAGAGCAGCTTGAAGCTGTAGTGAAGGAGCTTTACAATAAAAGTGGTAACAAAAAATGGCCGCTGATTCTCTTGCACAAGAAACGGGTCAATGCGCTTTTAGAAAACGTTAATCACCGGAATGTGGTGGAAGAGTGGATTAGTAATGATGTTCTATACACGACTCCACCAGGTTCTAATGATGATTGGTATGTACTTGGCTTAAGCTTCTTTTACTCTCAACACTTGGTTACTCAAATCTTTGATTCTTATTTATAAATTTGTTTCAGGTATTGGCTCTATGCTGCTGCTAAATTCAAGTGCTTGCTTGTGACTAATGATGAGATGAGAGATCACATTTTTGAACTATTAAGTACCAGTTTTTTCCAAAAATGGAAACTAAGGCATCAGGTAACTATAGAATTTGAAGTATATATGTTTTGATGTTTTCTAGACATTAAACCGATATTGAAAAGGTAAGTTTCGGTTTATGATTTGGTTCAGGTTCGGTATACATTTGTGAAAGGAAGTCTAAAGCTTGAAATGCCACCTCCTTTTTCGGTTGTGATCCAGGTTTGTTTTTGCAATCTCAAGTCAGATTTGTGTTTTCTTGTTTTGTATGAAATGGGTTCTTCTTGATGTTGTTGATAGACCTGATGAGTCTATGTATGATTATTTTTGGATATTTTTTTATTCAGGAATCGGAGAAAGGTTCATGGCACGTTCCGATCACGTGCAAAGACGGTGAGGAGTCTTTAAGAAACTGGATATGCGTTACGAGACAGAGTTGATAGAGAGATTCACTCGATGTTGTTGTATTTTTTGCTATATTTGTATACGTCAGCATCATTTTTGACCATGCAAACAATCAGAACCTTTGTCTTATTCTTAAAAGTTGTTTTGTGGTTCAAATTTACGAACCAAAACGAAACTGGTGCAAGTTTTTAATTTTTGAGTCGGGAAAAATGCCAATTTCACCATAAATTTGTTTTTTCTTGTCTTTGTACACAAACTTTTGAATCAAGTTTAAATCACAACGAACGAACTAAATTCTACGTAACCGGATTTGATTTCGGTTCGGATGTTTATGTGGCACACACGTGGCTTTAATTGTTTGGTCGATTAAAATCATTGATTTTTTTTTTATTTTTATTTTTTAAAATGGCACCTAGAGATGATGTCGTTTTGTCATTTTTAGCAACATAGAACTGGAAGAATATTATAATCAGGTTTCGTCGGCTTTTAACAGAACAAAACGATTCTATACCTACTCCCTCCACAGGCACCAATTGTTGAAGAAACACAAGTTTTAAGCTTGGATAATATTTGTATGGTGGATGGTTCATGGACATCCATAGATCAATTCAGCGGCATTGGATGGATTTGGAAGGATAACACGGGAAATATCCAACTTATGGGGACACAGAACTTAAGAAGGCGTGAGACAACATTACACTCGGAACTGAAAGCGCTAAAATAGACGATGGAGAGCATGTTTCAGCATTCAACCTGCCAAATATTTGAGACAGATTGCAAGAACCTGATTACGATGATAAAAGACCCCAAGCATGACCAAACTTTTCAACGGAGCCGGAGGTCATTCAAATTATCCCGATGTGCTATTCGGATTTCAAGATCAGCTACGTGCCAAGAACGCAAAATGAAATTACTGATTCTCTAGCTAGGAATGCTCGCTCTTTTTATAGATCTCTATGTTTAATTGGTTGTTCTATTCCGGTCTGGTTCCGGCCTGGTTACCCAGACCACATCATGTTTGAGTAATAGAATAGCCGTTTGTTGCAAAAAAAAAAAACAGAACAAAACGAAAAGTACGAAGAAGAAGAGAGAAAAGGCGATATGGAAAATAGAAGAAGGAGCTTTCCGACACACTGCAACTAAGTCATGAAAATATGGCAAACACGCCAGACTGCTAACTTGAAATACTGCAACTAAGTCATGGAGATGTTGAAATTACAGTTTTTTTTCTTTTTAAATCATCGTTTAGCCAAAATTAACTAGAAACTTAAATTCAGGTTGTTTCACTACTAACATTTTTTGAAGTATCAAATTAAAATTATTAAAGGTCAAAAAATAAAACTAACACGTTAGTAATAAAACAAACCATATAATGAATCAAACTACGGTAGTTTTTAAAAAAAATTATGGTTTTGTCAAATAGTTTGGCTTGTTTCACTAATAACACATCTTTGTAAGTAACAAATTAAGATTAATTAAAATCAAAAACTAAAAATAAGTCAATAGTAATAAAATATACCAAATTATAAATCAAAGTACAATTTATTTTCTAAAAAGAAATTTTGTCGTTTAGTCAAAGTTAACTTGAAGCTTAAATTAGGCTTGTTTCACTACTAACACATTTTGTTGAAGTATTAAAATTATTAAAATTCAAAATCTAAAAATAACTCTTTAGTAATAAAATAAACCGAATTTATATCGATATCAAGTCCATTCTTTACGAAACAAGAAATTTGTGATATTTCTATAAAGAATTGATATTTTACAGTCAGTCCATATTTTGGCATTATTTTAAAGATTTTTTTGCATTTATGATTTTGCCAACCTGTTAAGTGGTTAAAACAGTTTTGGAAAGTTGTTCAAATAACAGTATTTTTTTTTTTACAAATTTATCATTTAGTTAAAACTAGTTAGAAACTTAACTTGTTCACTACTAACACATATTTTGAAGTAACAGATTAAAATTATTAAAAATTAAAAATTAAAGTAATGCTTTAGTAATAAAATAAATTATAAATAAAATTACACTTAAAAAAAGAATTATCGCTTAGTCAAAATTAACTAAAACTTAAATTCGGGTTGTTTCAATGACACATTTTTTGAAATAAAAAAATTTAAATTATTAAAAGTCAAAAAGTAAAAAATAACATTTTAGTAATAAAATAAACCAAATTTATATCGATATTGTCAATTTTTACGAAACAATAAATTTGTGATATTTCTAAAAAGAATTGATGAATTCTACTCGTTACATATTTTTGGCATTATTTTAAAAAGATTTTTGCATTCATGATTTTGCCAGCCTGTTAGGTGGTCAAAATTTTTTTTGGAATGTTATTCAGACAAAAAGTCTGACTATTAGTAAACAAATTTAAGTAAAATATTTTTTGAGCATTGAAGTAATTTAATTAAGTGTAGAAAAAAATTCATTACTAATGAAAAAGCCTATTACAAGCCCATAATAGATTGCTTATAAATCAGAATGAGAAGATATAATTAACCAAACACCACAAGAGAGAAAAACTCGAAGAAAATATTTCGATCCTTATCAACATTTCTGAACCAAAATTTTCTGGTATTTCTCTTGTTTAATCATACAAAAGTTGATCTGTCTTTTTATAAAATATAATTGTCTCTGTTTAGTGTTTCTAATCTTCATTTCATTTTTATACTTTGTTATCGTGATTTTTTTTTGTATATACCCTATCGGATGCTTTGATCCGGTCGATCTCGGGAGAAATTGTTATTCTGATTAAAGTGCATAGATCTATTGATTCCTAGGTTTCTGCTATATTTCTGATATGCTTTTAAATCAGTTCCATGATGAATATATAACAATTAGATTTATATTGAATCAGTGTGAAACCCTATAGAATGTTTTGTAGATTTGCCATGAAAACAATCCACACTTGTCTTTGTGCAATAGAACTTTGTGTTTGTTCTATTTATCTATTTGTTGTTATCTGTAGAAATGAATCCGTTGAATCTAGCCACCACAAGCTCACCACCTCCAGTTGCTAATGATCTCTTGGCGAAGCGAAAGAGACGCCGTCCACGCAAAGATGAAACCACAACACAGCCTCAACAAGAAAACGTTAACCTGGTTGGTAAGACGTTTTCTGCTGTGGTCGCAGGATCTTTCGACACGGGGCACATCGTCAATGTCAAGGTGAAGGACAGTGACACGGAACTGATAGGTTTCGTGTTCAGGAAGGGAAAAGTCACTCCGGTAGCTCCTGAAAACGACGTGGCTCCCCATGTTAAAATGGTTGCGAAAGAAGGAATCAAGAACCAAACTGATCTCCCTCCTAATGATCAACCAGTGAAAGATGTGGAGATCTGTGAATCTGCTCGACCGTTGTCTCTAGTGCCGTATCAGAGCGATGACGAAGAACCCAAGGAAGCTGTGGTGGAGGAGAGAGATGGAGTTATGGAAGAAGGAGAAGCTGCGACTCCTTTGCTGGAGTTTTTTCCAACTCCGGAGGCGACTGTGGTGGCTTCTCAACAGAATCTTGCCTTGGCACAGAAAGAAGAGGCTACAGGTGAGGCTCGTGGGTTTGGTGTTGAGGAACCTGTTGGTCCGGTAGAGAAAGTGCCGCAGGAGCTTAGGCTAGAGCTTGGGAACAAGATGATAATGAGTGGAGACAGCAAAAATGGAACAGATCCTAACACATCTGTGTCCAAGAGTGGCTTCGTAGCGAATTTGTTTGAAGGAGAAGGCAATAAGGTTGACTGTGCCATGGAGGAAGAAGCAGCTCCATCAGTTCCGTAGTTAACAAAATGAACACCGTTCTGTTATTTTATATTGTAAGACTCTCCATTGCCTATTCTGTTTTTCTCTTGTTTCAGTTGTTTGTTTAAAACATTTGTGTTCAGTGTTTGTTGTAAAACTATTTCTTCGTCTGGTTATTCAAGCATTTGTTTCCTTTAAATTCTAACAAGGATACAACAAAGTGACTAAATAGCATTTTAGCCCGTCTCACTCTTTTATTGGACCATGTGTAAATTTATAAAAATAAAATAACACATGCATTCTATAAAAATGAGCTCAAATATTTTCGTAAAAGGCTCTAAACACTAACTAAAGTTTGCAAAAAATATATTCCGGGGGCCCTGTGCAAATGTGCTTTAAGCACATGCCTAGAGAGAGCTTTTAGGATATGTAGATAAATTAGTTGCACTAGCAAAGGAAGCTAAAACCAAAGACGTTTTATCTTCATATGTAAAGCAGACATAAGTCGGATGGAGTTGTTCTTTGGAATAACTTCTCTTTCGATCAGAATTTGGTTTAATTACATGAGCTACTGACAGAAAGAAAAAGATAAATTAGTTGCATATATTGATGAAATATATATTGATGAAATAGTGGAAGCTTTGTTGTGCAGTTGTTTTGATTGTGTTCGTTAGTACTTCTACATCAGCAAACGTTCAAATTCCAGAAAATACTATTTCCGTTTCTAATTAAGTGTCACTTTGACATTTTTCACACAAATTAAGAAAGTAAATGAATTGCAATTAAGTTTCTATTAATTACACATATCTGACCAATAGTATTTGAGATAAATATAATTATTTATAAGATCAATGCACTTTGCAATTAATTTTAAGCTGAATGTAAGTAAAATTTGCATTGAAATTCTAAAGTGACACTCTCTATGTAACAAGAAAAAAATGTTAAAATGACATTTAATATTAAACAGATGAAATATTATTTAGCAGTTATGCACAAATTAATTGAAAATAAGTAGCATAAAATATTTAGCATAAATGCAATTTTGTAAAACTGTTTGGGATGGTGCAAAAATAATTTTCGGCTGTAAAGTAACAATTCTCAAAAATGAATTTTGATGAAATAGTGGTAGAAGCATCCTTAGTCTAGTGGGTTGACTGGGGTTAATCAATGTATCTATACCAGGAAGTCCATGTTTTAATTATCGGAGAATAGTGATTTTTTTTTTTAATGAAACTAATATTATTCAACCCGTTAAACGGAAAATTCAGATCCGGTTACAAAATCGATTTGAACAAAAGTTCCTAAATCAATGTATAGTGATTTATTAAACAATTATACATATACTATGAGGAAAGGTTTACAAGAGATCTTCAACATGGTACAAGTAAACCCGGCAAAATGTGAATCTTCATAGGACGGCTCAAGTGATGCAGTTGGACATAGATCTTCATAAAATATCGTATTGTCAGTTGTCGAATCGTCCATGTAATCTTTCTCATAATTGTAATATAGTAATAATTCAGTGCTAAAAAAACATCATATGTCAATTAACCATTAAGTATACACTTTATTGTATGAAAAATCTATTGTATAACACCTTTTATTAGGCCTGGGCATTTTACCCGGATCCGAAGACCCGAACCGGAACCGACCCGAAAATACAGGTTCGGGTCCGGGTCCAGGTCCATTCTAAGTACCTATTGGGTCTTTTTTTTGGACCCGCGGGTCTCGGTTTGGGTCCGGGTCCTACCCGAGACCAGTTCAGGTACCCGAAGTACCCGCAAATAATTGTATATACTAGGTATATTTGGGTGATTGGGTATATTTTTGGTATTTTGTTTTTTTTTTAAAAGTTTCGGGTTTGGATTTTCGGGTATAATTGTAGGTTTTTGGTGAAATTTTAGATTTTTAGAAAATATAATTTGGGTATTCGGGTAAAATTCGGGTATGTTTTGGATTTTCGTGTCTGATTTTGGATAATTTTTTGGGTATTTTTGCGGTTCTTCGGGTATTTTTAGAGTTTTCGGATCCAGTTTGGGTACTTCGGGTCTATTTCGGGTCCTAAATACCCGAACCGACCCGGATCCGAAATATACCCGAAAATTTTGGGTATTTTACGGGTATTGAAATTATAGACCCGAACCGACCCGGACCCGACAAGACCCGACCCGGAACCGACCCGAAAAGTTATAGGTACCTATATGAGTCTAAATTGCTAGGACCCGAAGGACCCGGACCCGACAATACCCGACCCGAACCCGACCCGAAGACCCGGATGCCCAGGCCTACCTTTTATCTTAATTTTTTAAAATATGCATAGATAATGCTTTTTTACTTTTGTTTTGTTGGTTGAGGCAATGACCGTTTTAACTGCCCAAAACTAGAGTTTGCCTTCTTCTAGAATTCAAATTCATCTGAAAGTTTTGTTTTCCTCTTCTTTGCTTATAGAAACTGAACAAAAAGATTTCTTCACTCAGATTTGACTACTATTTTGAAGAAAGTTTGAAGAATGGATTTTCATTTGAAGACTTATTTGGTAATATTCAAAATAAGAATTAGTTCGTGGTGATTTATAAGTTTTGATTCAAAAATGTGTATATAAAGACAAAGGAAGAGTCAAGTTTAAATATTTTTTATTGTTGTAAGGAAAATATTTTCTAATAAATATTGTTTTATATTTTAGAGTGAATTGACTCAATATACTTAACTTGACTCAAAATTAGGAAACTACCTTCGCAGCTGGAAACTCACATTTATTGTAGCAAAAAAGACATAAACTGACTATTTTACCCTTTTTAATTGGACACTTAAGAGAGAGAAGTTTTCAACTTCTTCTTCTTCTTCATCTTTTATCTTGTTGGACGTACGATCGCTTCTCATGTTCTCTAGTTTGGGAAAGTCGTCACTTTAGGATCCATTTTGCCAAGCCAGAGTTACTGTGGTTTGTACTCTCCCACCATTGACGGCTGTGGCTTCCTGCAACATAACTCTGCAGCATAACTCTGAAGCTAATCCTCTCACCAATTAAGCGGAGGATCCCATTTTGCCAAGCCGGAGTTAGGAAAATAGAGAGCTTTATTCAGCTAAGCATAGCTTACTGGTTAATGTTGGTCCTCCTCAACAACGGCCACTACTTGCAATTATGGAGTCACCTCCTCTTGTGCAGTCATTGAAATCATTTATTGGATATTTATTCTATTGATTTTGGTAGATGTTAATTGATCTTGTTAGTTTCGTACTGTAACTTGGTAATAAATTACTAGTATGTTAACCAAAAAATACAAAAAAGTTGAACGCTAAATTTTATCGTAACGTGTTATATGAATTGTTAGTGGGTAATTTATTAATCCCAAGGTATGCTTCCAACGAATGTATCGATTTAAATTAGCATACTACATGTTTTCTTAGCGTATTATATTTACGTGTAAAGAGTAAAAGAATAATTAGCATATATAGAAGTAAATGCTCATATCAATCTAATATGTTTTCTACCATATAAAACATAATATTAGACGCAAAACAATAGTTTATATATAATACAATAATTGTTAACCGTTAAGAATATAGAAGCTAAATAGATAATGATTGAATTATCCGCTAACCTATTTTCAATATCTAACAAATTATATATCAACTAACGAAAACTATTTTCAATATTTTACCATCCATTTTAAAAAAGCGGCAACAAATCTTTGTAACAGCTAATCTTTCATGTATGAACTAATACTTTGTATTATCTAAACAACTATGTATCAGTTAGCATCACCCACGGTTTGTTAACATATAACAAAAACATGTATCAGCTCACAATATCAAATCTATAGCAACAAACCATATCTTTATCAGCTAACAACAATCTAATCTGTTACATTGTATCTGCAACTATTCGCAAATGAAATGTATGAGATCCATGTCATCGTCTCAATGTTGTCATCTTAATCTAAGGAAGAACCCATTGTTTCTCTAAATATATGCTTGATCCATACGACCATGTACTTTTACAAACTTTTGAATCAAAGATCTCTCCATGACAAGCCATGAAATCCCTTTAAATCCTCCATGTAATGATCAGTTTCGAACTAACCACCGGAGTAGGTACATAATGATCTCGTCGAGAGAGACGTAATCGCTAGGACAATAAGATGTGTTGAACGGAGCATATATATGTAGCCGAAAACAGAGACGCAGCGGTGAAACATTGGCGCTAAGCCTCGTCATGAACGTTATCCTAGTTATCGCAAGGCTTGGCGACTGTTTCAATCAAGGTAATCGTTTTCATCTGCCTTTTCCGAGAAGGTATAGTAGACGATGACAATAGCAGAGTACATGGAGGAGAAATGGTGAATTAAAGCTTGTTTACGGATGAAGAAATATACAAATGAAATCATTAAAAGTAGAAGTGAAAATGTTGCTGAGACTTTTAAAGAGATAGAGGAGAGAGACAGAGAACGTGGGAGAAGGAACGTGGTTCAAGAGTACAATTGGATTATCAAATTGTAAACAGTACCACTAACAAGGAAGTGGTATTTACTTAATTATGATTTTTTGTGGATGTATGCAACCTAAATACTCTATATTTTAATAAGTAACTCCATAAGTTATATGACTTTCTATTGTTTACTCAAAATTACAGTTTTATTTTTACTAGGGGCATAGACCCCGTGCAAGCGCGGAACCGGGGATATTGTTGTTGTATTGGATAATTTTGTGTATAGGATGTTGTGTTTTCACTTACATACTCTACCATGTCTACAATGCAATTTCTGTTGTGTGGTATTGCACTCAAACCTAAATTTAAGACATTTTTCTAGCCTATGTATGCATGTTTTGGCAATGATTTAGTAACGAAATGACAACATTCCATTATATTGGTACTGTGTTCAGATGTTGGTCACAGATCTAACAGACTCAGCCGTCTTTGTTGGTTTAAACAGAAAATAACATAGGTGACAAAAATAATTTGGTGTAATCGTTCTTTTTTTGCACCTTCGTCGTACCCCTAAACTTTCAAATGCTCAAATCAAATCCGTAATTTACAAAATTGGAAGAATCTGTAAGTTTTGGACTTTGTTTTTTTGTGCTCACTAAATAACAAATCACTTTAATTCTCAGGCTCAAAATATTTCAAGAAAGTAAACAGGCAATTAACGATAAAAATACTTACGTGGATTTAGTAAAGTCTGATTCTAAAACAAATCCATAAATCCCTTGAAAACCTCAGAACTTTAAACCTAAATTTAGAAAATCAAAAGCATTGTCATATATAGGATTTAGTTGTATTAGAGTCTAATCCTAGACTCATATTATTTTTGTTTGTTTGAAAAGAGGCTTTCTATGGTTATAAGAGGAAAAGAAAACTTTATACAGCTCAGAGCAATATTTGTGAAAAGAGCGAGACGATATGCAGCCCAACACATCAGAGAACAATTTAGAACATTGGTTACTCTCTCTCTCTCTCTCTCTCTCGTTTGACCAACATTGAGCCATACGTTCATAAAAGCGAGCTAATAATAATTACTTTTTAAATATTAATAAAATAATTTTTAAGCAGAAAAGTTAATATAATCTGGTATTTTCAAAATTGAATACAATTAGCACCTGCACAAACCGTTAGTGGATTTAGACGACTAACGGTAATGTGAGAGGCAATGAGCTTAAGTAAACCCTCAGGCAGAAGCAAGAGCTTCTCCCCACTCCTATCACATAGAACCTGTAAAATATCTTCACAACTGTAAGCAACAGAACACCAAACTGCTAAATAAAAGGAGGATGGACGGTGGCCATACCTGTAACTTGATGCTACAAACTGCCCAAAGTAAGAACCTTTCTTCTCCGGCAAGCTTGTACATTTTGATGGCTGTCTGTCATAAAGTAAGACATAAGAAAAAGAGAGATAAAAAGATATAATAACACAAAAATGTTCATCACCAGCAAAAAGACCAACCTGCTGCTGCTTCATAAAAGAATATTCACGAACATAGCAATTGAATAGCCCCATCATAAGCTCCAAATTATTAGGGAATCTACCACAGGCATGAGCGTAACAACCAGTAGCCAAGTCCACTAATAACATTAAAAAAAACGAATTCGATAAGGCTGCGACGAACTGATGCTCAGCGACACGTGCGACGACAAAACGGTCCAATCTCACAATAGAACCATCTTTCAAATCATTCCGGTAGTGGCTGGCACGATTAGCGGGCGGGAATGAACCCGTGAATCACATAGTCCTACAGGAAATAAAAGATCATATATTTCAAAGTTTCAATTTATGAAGAAACGAAACCGGAAAGAGAAAAACATAAAAAGAATCGAAACAATCCTCACCAATTCATCGAGGAGAATCATTATCCCCATAAACTCTTCGTTCTTGTTAATGTTCCGGGAATCCCAAAAGTGGATGAGGCGACCAACAACGGACTGAGCAGCTCTGCCGAGGCGAAGAGAGTTGAAAGTGAAGTAGTCGACGACGACGTAAGCGACGGAAGCACCGTAAACGACCTCTATATATAGATTACTCGAGAAGGCGTTAGAATAGGACGCGTTCCATCGGCTGCGAACGTAGGTTTAAAGAGATCGAGTGAGGAAATGGTATCGTCGGAAGAGGAATCGCTTTGAGTGACGAAAGATCTGGAATAAGAAAATGAAACCCTAACAATAATCGGGCTATACACAAAACCCACAAAGGAAAAATAAAATAAAATTAACCCCTTTAAAAATTATACACAGATCACAGACCCAATCCCTTTCGTTTTAAAAATAAAAGATAAATAAGGCGTGGATCCCACAATTTGCTGACGTGTCACCTCAGGAAAGAGAGAATGCCTCATTATATTATAAATTTTACAAATTTATCGTTTTACCAAAATTAAATAGAAACTTAAATTCGGGTTGTTTCACTACTAACGCATTCTTTTGAAATAACATATTAAAATTGTTAAAGGTCAAAAAGTAAAACAAACACTTTAGTAATAAAATAAACCAGACAATAAATCAAACTACAGTTTTAAAAATATAAAGATATAGTTTGATACTTTTGTTTGTCTATGTGTAAAGTTTGATTTTTGCATTCATGATTTTGCCAGCCTGTTAGGTGGTCAAACAGATTTTTGGAATGTTATTCAGACAAAAATTCTAACTATTAGTAAAAAAATTTAAGGAAAATATTTTTTGAGCATTGAAGTAATTTAATTAAGTGTAGAAAAAAATTCAGTACCAATGAAAAAGCCTATTACAAGCCCATAATAGATTGCTTATAAATCAGAATGAGAAGATATAATTAACCAAACACCACAAGAGAGAAAAACTCAAGAAAATATTTCGATCCTTATCAACATTTCTAGACCAAAATTTTCTGGTATTTCTCTTGTTTAATCATACAAAAGTTGATCTGTTTTTTTATAAAATATAATTGTCTCTGTTTAGTGTTTCTAATCTTCATTTCATTTTTATACTTTGTTATCCTGATTTTTTTTTTGTATATACCCTATCGGATGCTTTGATCCGGTCGATCTCGGGAGAAATTGTTATTCTGATTAAAGTGCATAGATCTATTGATTCCTAGGTTTCTGCTATATTTCTGATATGCTTTTAAATCAGTTCCATGATGAATATATAACAATTAGATTTATATTGAATCAGTGTGAAACCCTATAGAATGTTTTGTAGATTTGCCATGAAAACAATCCACACTTGTCTTTGTGCAATAGAACTTTGTGTTTGTTCTATTTATCTATTTGTTGTTATCTGTAGAAATGAATCCGTTGAATCTAGCCACCACAAGCTCACCACCTCCAGTTGCTAATGATCTCTTGGCGAAGCGAAAGAGAGGCCGTCCACGCAAAGATGAAACCACAACACAGCCTCAACAAGAAAACGTTAACCTGGTTGGTAAGACGTTTTCTGCTGTGGTCGCAGGATCTTTCGACACGGGGCACATCGTCAATGTCAAGGTGAACGACAGTGACACGGAACTGATAGGTTTCGTGTTCATGAAGGGAAAAGTCACTCCGGTAGCTCCTGAAAACGACGTGGCTCCCCATGTTAAAATGGTTGCGAAAGAAGGAATCAAGAACCAAACTGATCTCCCTCCTAATGATCAACCAGTGAAAGATGTGGAGATCTGTGAATCTGCTCGACCGTTGTCTCTAGTGCCGTATCAGAGCGATGACGAAGAACCCAAGGAAGCTGTGGTGGAGGAGAGAGATGGAGTTATGGAAGAAGGAGAATCTGCGACTCCTTTGCTGGAGTTTTTTCCAACTCCGGAGGCGACCGTGGTGGCTTCTCAACAGAATCTTGCCTTGGCACAGAAAGAAGAGGCTACAGGTGAGGCTCGTGGGTTTGGTGTTCAGGAACCTGTTGGTCCGGTAGAGAAAGTGCCGCAGGAGCTTAGGCTAGAGCTTGGGAACAAGATGATAATGAGTGGAGACAACAAAAATGGAACAGATCCTAACACATCTGTGTCCAAGAGTGGCTTCATAGCGAATTTGTATGAAGGAGAAGGCAAGAAGGTTGACTGTGCCATGGAGGAAGAAGCAGCTCCATCAGTTCCGTAGTTAACAAAATGAACACCGTTCTGTTATTTTATATCTTCAGACTCTCCATTGCCTATTCTGTTTTTCTCTTGTTTCAGTTGTTTGTTTAAAACATTTGTGTTCAGTAATTGTTGTAAAACTGTTACTTCTTCTGGTTATTCAAGCATTTGTTTCCTTTAAACTCTAACAAGGATACCACAGAGTAATTAACAGCATTTTAATTACCAGTGACGATCTTCGACAGTGACGATCTTCGACCCATCCTGTCAAGAAAATCCAGTTCACACCATTGCATTCATAGACACCGGAGCCCATACAACGATTATAAATCCCAAAATTCTTTCTCCGTCCAAGTGGCTACCTTATCAACATGAGTTTCGTGTTGCAAACTCGGCTCGGCTCTACTGCACCTGGAAAGGATTTAATATTAGGATGAGATTCCTATTACGCTTTCAAGAAAGCATTTGATATCTAATTCGAACCACGAGGATTAAGGTGGAAAAACCTCTACAAAGCCTTCACAACGATTCCTCGACTTTTCGCAATTGAAGGATTGGTCTCTCAAGAGTTTACAAAAAGAGAAGAAATGATGGCAACATCATGTGCAGACTCACATACAGATTTCCTCCAAAAATGCAACAAGCCACTCTGGTTAGACTCAGAGTTCTTTGTTTCCTTGCCCTTCAAGGAAAATATTCAAACCATCCCGACAAAAGCGAGTCATGCAGGAATGCCACCTACACTGCTACAACAAGCAAACGATGAATGCGACCAGCTAGTTAGCTAGTGAGACAAGGAGTAGTCTCAACAACTAACTTTCCCTGGGCATGCAAAGCTTTCGACTGTCACACTATTACCATTGCTAAGACGAACAAAGTCACACGTTCAATTTTTTTTTGCAACCCAGACATGCTCTAGACAGACAAAAGCAATGTTCTTCGTTTTTTCCAAAAAAATGTTTTGTTTTGACAATACTAATATACATCGTAACTTTTACAAAAAAAAAGAGATTTTCCAATTCATTTTTGAAAACAATAAATGTATATATTTTTGTATTAAGCCAAAAATAATTTTTGTTTGGGGTGTGTTTGAACGATAGAAAATAATAACATCTTTGATCTAATATACATACACATCCAAAACTTGAAAACTATGAAATTAAATAAACCCCCACCGCCTTCTTCTTCTTCTTCCTTGCTCTGCGCCGCGCCTCGTTCTCTCTGTGAAACTCTCTCACCCTATAGCCTCATTCCTCGCAGGTTAGCCTCTTAATAAACCAATATACTCTTCATTTATTCCCTGTGGTTGCATCTCTCTAAGGGTCTGTGTCAATCTTAGCAGTACTGTGATTCATAAACCCTAGTTGTCCCCGTTCAACCTAGAATCCTATGAAATCAATCGAAACTAGCTCTGAGTGTTGAGGAATCGAATCTCCAATTGCTTGTTCCTTAAATCCTTGTTTCTGATAAATCTAGAGTACATACCCTCTCTGAGTCTGATCCTTTTAGAGTCAATCTCTGTGTAAATTTGAAACACTATCCCCAAAACATATCCATTAACTCTAAACCTTAAGTTTATATTAGTTAAACCTTTGAATAAAACTTATTTTGGTCATTTTTTTCATTGATGGTTATTTTCGTGACAAAAACTTAAAAATGACTATTCTATAGAATTTCTCTTTGATTTTTCTTTTGTCTTCATACACAAACTTTTAAATCAAGTTTAAATCACAACGAACAAATTTTTATTTTGAATATCACATCCAAATATTTCCAATCTAGTTAATTGCTACATAACCGGATTTGATTTCAGTTTACTTAGTTTCAGATGTTGATGTGGCACACATGTGGCTTTAATTGTTTGGTCGATTTAAAATCATTGATTCACTACAAGAAAACAGCGGTATTCTGACGGACATTCCGACGGAAAATGAAATCCTCGGAATATACCGAGGAATTTCCGAGGAAATTCCGAGGAAACAAAAAATTGGGGTTCCTCGGAATTTCCTCGAAATATACCGACGGAATTCCGAGGAAACCTCCGTCCGTCGGAATATTCCGAGGAAATTCCGAGGAACAATGTGTTCCTCGGAAAAAACCGATGAATTCCGAGGAAATATTATAGCCGTTGGAGAGCCGTTGGGGGATTTTACAAAATTCCGAGGAAATTCCGACGAACTAGCCTTTTCCGTCGGAATTCCGTCGGAATTTCCTCGGTATGTCGGCAGGATTTAATCTATATAAACAAGCACTCCTCTTCCTCTTCATTCACTCCATATCTTCATCCTCCCTCTTACTCTATTTACACACGAATTTGATTCATAAAAAATATGTCTTCTTCAAATTATTTCCGTTCTTGGATCGATCGACCTCATTTGGATCCGAACACGAGATTGCTTACGGAAGAATACCAACGAGGTATAACCGAATTCATGGGGTTAGTTCACCGACAACCGGAAGCAAAAACAGGTAAGTTAAGATGTCCTTGCTCTAATTGTAAAAATAGAAAGGTTATTAAAGAGTGGGATGTTTGGACTCATCTATATTTGAGTGGGTTTACACGAAGTTACAAAATTTGGTATCATCATGGGGAAACTGATTATGAACATGGTAGTACTAGCGAACCTCAGCCAGCGGTTAGATTAGAAGAACCAATTAGAACGGATGTAGATTATGGTGTAGGTACTGAGCAGATGGTAAATGATCATTTTAGAGGGGAAGATTTACCCAATGCAGAAGCTAGGAGATTTTATGATATGTTGGATGCTGGAAAGCAACCATTGTACGAAGGTTGCAGAGATGGTCATTCAGCTTTATCATCTGCTACAAGATTAATGGGCATTAAAACAGATTATAATTTGGCTGAAGACTGTGTGGATGCGATTGCTGATTTTGTAAAAGGTATTCTACCCGAGGATAATGTAGCTCCTGGTTCATACTACGAGGTTCAGAAACTCGTAGCTGGTCTTGGTTTATCGTATCAGGTAATAGATGTATGCAGCGACAACTGCATGATTTATTGGAGGGCGGATGAACAGCGGGTTACATGCAAATTTTGTGGAAAGCCTCGTTATAAAGATACGAGTGGAAGAGTTCCAGTGCCATATAAAAGGATGTGGTATTTACCTTTGACGGAAAGGTTGCAGAGGTTGTATCTGTCTGAACGCACAGCGCAACCAATGAGATGGCATGCGGAGCACTCAACAGATGGTGAGATCAGACATCCTTCAGATGCAAAAGCGTGGAAGCATTTCCAATCAAAGTATCCCGACTTTGCGTATGAGAGAAGAAATGTCTACCTTGGATTATGTACTGATGGTTTTAGTCCGTTTGGCAAGAGTGGAAGACAATATTCTCTATGGCCCGTCATTCTTACACCATACAACCTCCCCCCAAACTTGTGCTTGCGACGAGAGTTTTTGTTCCTCTCGATTCTCGTTCCCGGACCAGAGCATCCTAAGAGATCACTTGATGTGTTTCTTCAGCCACTAATATATGAGTTGCAACAACTATGGGCTCAAGGTGCTGAAACATACGATGTTTCGTGTAAAGAAAACTTTCAAATGCGGGCAGTACTAATGTGGACAATAAGTGATTTTCCAGCATATGGTATGTTGTCTGGATGGACAACGCATGGAAGGCTATCATGTCCATATTGTCAAGATAACACTGATGCTTTCCAACTAAAACACGGAAGGAAAACGTGTTGGTTTGACTGTCACAGGAGATTCCTACCACCTGATCATCCATATCGTAGGAGTAGGAATTTGTTTACGAAGAACAAGAGGGTGTTTGACAGTCCACCTCCGGAAATTTGTGGGAAAGATTTGAAGATACAACTAAGAGATTTTGGTGCAGAAAGGACGCCAGAAGTCGGTGGACATGAGCGTTTTCCGGTAGATGCTGTTGGAGAACTACATAACTGGCACAAAAAAAAGTATTTTCTGGGATCTGCCATACTGGGAGGATCATCTGCTAAGGCATAATTTAGATGTCATGCATATTGAGAAGAACTTTTTTGACAATCTCATGAACACGATCCTTAATGTTCAAGGTAAAACAAAGGATAATTTGAAGTCAAGACTGGATTTAGTCGATATATGTGCTCGTTCAGAACTTCATGTTGATGAAAATGGTAGGGCTCCTTTTCCCATATACCGACTTGATGCAGCGGGAAAAGATGCGTTATTTGATTGGATTTCAAACGATGTGGAATTTCCAGACGGTTACGCATCAAATTTGCGTAACTGTATCGACAGAAAGGAAGGAAAGTTTACTGGCTTGAAAAGCCACGATTGCCATGTAATGATGCAGCGCCTCCTTCCGTTCGCCTTCAAGAAACTATTACCACGAAATGTTCATGAAGCAATTGCAGGGATAAGTGGTTTCTTCCGCGATTTATGCACGAGATCAGTGACTCTTGAAGGTATTGAAAATTTGAAGACTAACATCGATCGATTGCTCATTTATAAAAAAACATACAAGATTTTCCGAGGATATTCCGAGGAAGGCTTCAGATTTTGTTCCATCGATCGATTGCTCATTCCAATCGATCGATCACATTCTTACGGCTTTCGTCCATCTGGTGATCGATCGATGAGTTTTTTCACATAAACGCATCGATCGATGCGTTTATAAAAAAACATACAAGATTTTCCGAGGATATTCCGAGGAAGGCTTCAGATTTGTTCCATCGATCGATTGCTCATTCCAATCGCTCGATCACATTCTTACGGCTTTCGTCCATCTGGTGATCGATCGATGAGTTTTTTCACATAAACGCATCGATCGATGCGTTTATAAAAAACATACAAGATTTTCCGAGGATATTCCGAGGAAGGCTTCAGATTTGTTCCATCGATCGATTGTTCAATCCAATCGATCGATCACATTCTTACGGCTTTCGTCCATCTGGTGATCGATCGATGGGTTTATCTAAACAAACGCATCGATCGATGCGTTTATAAAAAAACATACAAGATTTTCCGAGGATATTCCGAGGAAGGCTTCAGATTTGTTCCATCGATCGATTGTTCAATCCAATCGATCGATCACATTCTTACGGCTATCGTCCATCTGGTGATCGATCGATGGGTTTTTCTAAACAAACGCATCGATCGATGCGTTTATAAAAAAACATACAAGATTGAAACCCCAAACACTAGTTCCTCGGAATTTCCTCGGAATATTCCGACGGAATTACGAGGAAGACAAGGGTTTCCTCGGAATAGTCTGAGGAAATTCCGAGGAAATAGGGGTTGTAAACCGAAAAAAACGTTTTGCGGTTTGAATAACACCTAGATAACCCTTATAAAGTGTCTTACGTTACTTATGAAGTCTAAAATTTGTTCCTTACCCCTTAATTAACACTTTTCCGATTGTATGAACGAAATCCCACAACATAAGAGAAACACTTATACGTTTTAATGAATGGTATAGGGAATACTTTCAATTAGTTTTGAAATTTGTTATTTCATGGTTTATGCTAATCTATACAAAGAATCCTCAATGGTATACATTACAATTGTATAACAAATGAAAAACCCCAAAAAAATTGATGTTTTGAAACCCCAAACAATTGTTCCTCGGTATTTCCTCGGAATATTCCGAGAAAATTCCGACGGATACTTTACTATCCGTCGGAATTTCCTCGGCATATATTTTCATTTTACCGGGCAAATATTTCGCGAAAATTGAAATTAAAATTCCGACGGAATTCCGACGGAAAATGTCCGTCGGACCCTAGGTTTTATAACCACGAGCCACTTCTTCTTCCCCATTTCTCTCTTCTTCCTCTGCGCGATTCCTCTCTTTTTTTCCGGCGATTTCCCCCTGAAATCCGACGATATCTCCGGCGATCTCCCCCTTTTCTTACACAAATCATGTAAGGACTCTATCCCACTCTCTTAGATTCTATTTGTTAGGTTTTTGTGGAGTTTTGATAGATTTTTGTTAAGGTGATTGGTTAGGATTGTGATTTTTGGTTGTATAATAGGTTTAGAATTGTGATTTAGTTGAATAATTTGTTTTGTTGAATTGATTTATAATTTTTTTATTATTTTTTTTTTTTGTATTTAGAAAATCGATTTTAGTATATAAAATCGATTTTTGTATTTTACAAAACGATTTTTCTATATAAATTCGATTTTTTGGATTTTACAAAAAAAATTTTGTATATAAATTCGATTTTTTGGATTTTACAAAACATTTTTTAATATCTATACAACTTTTTTTTTGATTAAAAACTATTATTTGGGATTTAAAAATATTTTTAATATATATATATATATTATTAAAACTATTTTTTGTAATTATTGAACTATTTTTTATTTATTAAAACTATTTTTTTTATTAGAACTATTTTTATATATTTATTAAATATTTTTTTTTCATGGTAATTAAACATTTTTTTTTCTTTAAATTTTGATTCATTATTAACCGTTTGTTCTTTTTATTAGGTTCAACCGATCCGGGAACGGGATCAGCGCATGGATCAACCGTATGATGTACTCGGCCCTCGACAAGGGACATCCGACTTTCACTCACTTCCCTACCGAAAAGCAGGTTCTGTGGTTTCGTCAGTTTGCGGCAAGTATTCTAATTTTTAACTTATATTTTTAATCTTTAATATTAATTTTTTACTAATTGTGTTTTTTTTTCAGCAAAAGTTCAACTGGAATTCCGATGAGACGCTCTTTATCTATCACCACTTCGTCCATAAAGTTATGGACAACTATGGGAAGCAGATCCACGAGTGGAAGAAAAAGTGGGAAATCAATAAGGTTCGATTTAATTTATTAAACAATTTTTTAATTTATTAAACTATTTTTAAATTTAATAAACTATTTTTTTTTTATATTAAAAGGTACCAAAGTCGATGAACGACACGGTCTGGAAGGAGTTGTGTGCGCATTGGGATAAGGAAGAGACGAAAGAAACTTCTTCCACCAACTCCACCAACCGCAGGAGCGACCGTAAAGGGAAGGGCATCTACAAGCATAACTTGGGTGCTCAATCTATTGCCACTCTGGGAGATCGCATGGTAAGTTCAAATGTTTTTTCTTCAATTATTTGAGTTTCAGAATTTTAATTTATTGTGCATTTCTTCTAATTTCTAATGTTTCTTTAATTTATGTTTTTTTTCAAGGCGGAAGAAAATGATGGCGAGCCGGTTGATGATCTCGCCCTAATGAGGAGGGCGTATACCAACAAGAAGACCGGCCAGATTGATGACGGTCTTGTGAGGGACGTGGTCGACCTGGTCCAAACTCAGGTGGTAGACGAAGTGTCTCAGCTTCAAACCGAGGATGACGCTTCGACGGCTTCGACCAACTTGTCTCGATGTCGAATCAACGAAATCGTTGAATCCGTAAGTTCTTTTTTTTTAAAGTTCAATTCATTTATTTTTTTGTTTAAATTTGTAAATTTGGCTATTTTCTATTCAGTCGGTTCCAAAGAAAAAGGGACGTTTGGTCGGTTTGGGTCGTCGCACCCGGTCGGTTCCTCCTTCTTCTGCACCACCGCCCTTTGTTGATCCAGAAGTACTTACGGCTCAGTTGAAGGACAAAGATGATCGTATATCTTTGTTGGAGACCCAGATGGCGGCTCAACAGGCGGGCTATGAGGCACAGAGGAGGCTGAACCAGCAAATGATGGAGATGATGCAGAGGATGTACCCGAACGAGGTGTTCCCAGACGTGCCAGACCCGTAGATTATTTTTTTTTTTCCCAAAAACTCGGAATGTTTTATTTTTATTTGTGAAACTTTGAATATTAATTAATATGATTTTAATTTTAATTTTAATTTCATATTTTCGAATTTAAATTTCAGAAATTTTATTTTTTTTAAAAAATTAATATTTTTTACATTCCGAGGAAATTAATTATATTTTTCACGCGATCGATCGATGCGTTTTTGGACATAAATCCATCGATCGATCTGTTTACAAAAAAAAGTTCGAAATATTCCGAGGGAACATATCCCTCGGTATAATCCGAGGGAACAGTTCCGTCGGTATATTCCTATCGATCGATGTATATATGTCTAAAACGCATCGATCGATGAACGTCCGAGGAAATATCCCGACGAAGTTCTCCCTCGGTATATTCCGAGGACATTTCCGACAAAATAATGGTCCTCGGAATATCCTCGAAAATTTGTTTCCTCGGAATTCCGTCGGAAAATTCCGAGGGATTTCCGACGAAAGAAGAAATTCCGAGGAATTATTTCCGACGACTTGTTTCGTCGGTATGTCGTCGGAATAACGGTATTCCGACGAAATTCCGACGATTTTTTCCCTCAGAATCTTTGATGTTTTCTTGTAGTGATTTTTTTTTTAAATGGCACCTAGAAATGATGTCATTTTGTCATTTTTCAGTAACATAGAACTGGGAGAATATTATAATCAGGTTTCATTGGCATTTAACAGAACAAAACGAAAAGCACGAAGAAGAAGAGAAAAAATGCGATCTGAAAATTATGGGAAGTAGAAGAAGGAGCTTTCCAACTCACTGTATATGTGGCAAACACGCCAGACTACTAACATTAAATACTGCAACTAAGTCATGGAAATGTTGAAATTACAGTTTTTTTTTTCTTTTTAAATCATCGTTTAGCCAAAAATTAACTAGAAACTTAAATTCAGATTGTTTCACTACTAACATTTTCGAAGCAACAGATTAAAATTATTAAAGGTCAAAAAGTAAAACTAACACATTAGTAATAAAATAAACCATATAATAAATCAAACTACAATAGTTTTTTTAAAAAATTATCGTTTAGACAAAATTAGTCAGAAAGTTTGCCTTGTTTCACTAATAACACATCTTTGTAAGTAACAGATTAAAATTATTTAAAATCAAAAACTAAAAATATGTCAATAGTAATAAAATGTACCAAATTATTAATCGAAGTACAATTTATTTTCTAAAAAGAAATTTTGTCGTTTAGTCAAAATTAACTTGAAGCTTAAATTAGGCTTGTTTCACTACTAACACATTTTATTGAAGTAACTGATTAAAATTATTAAAATTCAAAATCTAAAAATAACTCTTTAGTAATAAAATAAACCAAATTTATATCGATATCAAGTCCATTGTTTACGAAACAAGAATTTGTGATATTTCTATAAAGAATTGATGTTTTATAGTCAGTCCATATTTTGACATTATTTTAAAAAAAATTTTGCATTTATGATTTTGTCAACCTGTTAAGTGGTTAAAACAGTTTTGGAATGTTGTTCAAATAACATTTTTTTTTTTACAAATTTAACATTTAGTCAAAACTAATTAGAAACTTAACTTGTTTCACTAATAACACATATTTTGAAGTAACAGATTAAAATTATTAAAAAATAAAAATTAAAGTAACGCTTTAGTAATAAAATAAGTTATAAATCAAATTACACGTAAAAAAATAAGTATCGTTTAGTCAAATATAACTAAAACTTAAATTCGGGTTGTTTCACTGACACATTTTTTGAAATAACAAATTTAAATTATTAAAAGTCAAAACGTAAAAAATAACATTTTAGTAATAAAATAAACCAAATTTATATCGATATTGTCAATTTTTACGAAACAATAAATTTGTGATATTTCTAAAAAGAATTGATGAATTCTACTCGTTACATATTTTTGGCATTATTTTAAAAAGATTTTTGCATTCATGATTTTGCCAGCCTGTTAGGTGGTCAAACAGATTTTTGGAATGTTATTCAGACAAAAATTCTGACTATTAGTAAAAAAATTTAAGTAAAATATTTTTTGAGCATTGAAGTAATTTAATTAAGTGTAGAAAAAAATTCAGTACTAATGAAAAAGCCTATTACAAGACCATAATAAATTGCTTATAAATCAGAAGGAGAAGATATAATTAACCAAACACCACAAGAGAGAAAAACTCGAAGAAAATATTTCGATCCTTATCAACATTTTTGAACCAAAATTTTCTGGTATTTCTCTTGTTTAATCATACAAAAGTTGATCTGTTTTTTTATAAAATATAATTGTCTCTGTTTAGTGTTTCTAATCTTCATTTCATTTTTATACTTTGTTATCCTGATTTTTTTTTTGTTGATATACCCTATTGGATGCTTTGATCCGGTCGATCTCGGGAGAAATTGTTATTCTGATTAAAGTGCATAGATCTATTGATTCCTAGGTTTCTGCTATATTTCTGATATGCTTTTAAATCAGTTCCATGATGAATATATAACAATTAGATTTATATTGAATCAGTGTGAAACCCTATAGAATGTTTTGTAGATTTGCCATGAAAACAATCCACACTTGTCTTTGTGCAATAGAACTTTGTGTTTGTTCTATTTATCTATTTGTTGTTATCTGTAGAAATGAATCCGTTGAATCTAGCCACCACAAGCTCACCATCTCCAGTTGCTAATGATCTCTTGGCGAAGCGAAAGAGAGGCCGTCCACGCAAAAATGAAACCACAACACAACCTCAACAAGAAAACGTTAACCTGGTTGGTAAGACGTTTTCTGCTGTGGTCGCAGGATCTTTCGACACGGGGCACATCGTCAATGTCAAGGTGAACGACAGTGACACGGAACTGATAGGTTTCGTGTTCATGAAGGGAAAAGTCACTCCGGTAGCTCCTGAAAACGACGTGGCTCCCCATGTTAAAATGGTTGCGAAAGAAGGAATCAAGAACCAAACTGATCTCCCTCCTAATGATCAACCAGTGAAAGATGTGGAGATCTGTGAATCTGCTCGACCGTTGTCTCTAGTGCCGTATCAGAGCGATGACGAAGAACCCAAGGAAGCTGTGGTGGAGGAGAGAGATGGAGTTATTGTTGGACATGAACTTTGTCCCCAACAAGGCTTATAAGATAATGGGCTCAGCCCATTTAAAAGGGGGGTCACTAGGAAACCCTAGACCTCTTCTTTCTGTAAATAAGGAGCCAACCTCCTTTGAGAGGGGGCTTTTGGACTCTCTTTTGGTCTCTCCTCCATCTCTCTCTACTTCTAGAGAGAGAAACACTTCAACACATGCTTTCATCTAGGCACTTGTGATCCTTTGTTGTAGAACTACGATTGGCTTGATCCCCTTTCGGGGTACGTAGGCAACCCTTCATCGGGTCCAGCTATAATCAATAAACACCTTTTTTCTTATTCTCTCCGAGTCATCTCCATCCGGTTCAAGCTCAGCACGAGGACTTCTCCTAACCCCACCGACGAGTCCTCGTCTCGTTCATTCACTAGTTTGTTGACAGTTCTCGGTTCAAACAGTTGGCGCCCACTGTGGGGCATGAAGAAGTATCTTCGAGGAAGATTGAACTGGAGTCCGTTCTTTCGTCACTTGACCGACGAGTCATCACTCGATCGACGAGTCGTCACTCGACCAACGAGTCCTCACTCGACCGTTCTGTCATCACTCGGCGCAGAGCGTTCTCTCTCAGTCGCTCGACTTGATCTGCGCAATCGCTTGGCTCAATCTCTCGCGGTCACTCGCTCGTTCTCTTTACTCGGCGCGGATCGATCTCTCGCAGTCGCTCAGATCTCTCTCTCCTCGTGGAGTTGACGTGTCGATTCAGAAACAAGGACTCGCTGAGGCGTATCCATATTTGACGTATCCATCATGGCTTGACGATGAATCGTCTCGAAAACAGTTAGCTCGCGCTCTCGCGGTCACTCGAATCGATCTCTCACGGTCACTCGGCGCAGATCGTTATCGCGCAGTCACTTGGCTCGATCTCTCGCGGTCACTCGCTCGCTCTCCTCACTCGACCGACGAGTCCTCACTCGACTGACGAGTCATCACTCGATCGACGAGTCGTCACTCGACCAACGAGTCCTCACTCGACCGACGAGTCATCACTCGATCGAGGAGTCGTCACTCGACCGACGAGTCCTCACTCGACCGACGAGTCGTCACTCGGCCGTTTTGTCGTCACTCGACCGTTCTGTCGTCACTCGGCGCAGAGCGTTCTCTCGCGGTCGCTCGACTCGATCTGCGCAGTCGCTTGGCTCGATCTCTCGCGGTCACTCGCTCGTTCTCTTTACTCAGCGCAGATCGATCTCTCGCAGTCGCTCAGATATCTCTCTCCTCGTGGAGTTGACGTATCGATTCAGCAACAAGGACTCGCTGAGGAGTATCCATATTTGACGTATCCATCATTGCTTCACGATGAATCGTCTCGAAAACAGTTGACTCGCGCTCTCGCGGTCACTAGACTTGATCTCTCACGGTCACTCGGCGCAGATCGTTCTCGCGCAGTCACTTGGCTCGATCTCTCGCGGTCACTCGCTCGTTCTCCTTACTCGGCGCAGAACGATCTCTCGCAGTTGCTCAGATCTCTCTCTCCTCGCGGAGTTGACGTGTCGTTCTGTCGTCACCCGATCGACGAGTCGTCACTCGACCGACGAGTTCTCACTCGACCGACGAGTCGTCACTCGACCGTTTTGTCGTCACTCGACCGACGAGTCATCACTCGACCGTTTAGTCGTCACTCGACCGACGAGTCGTCACTCGACCGACGAGTCATCACTCGATCGACGAGTCGTCACTCGACCGACGAGTCGTCTCTCGACCGTTTTGTCGTCACTCGACCATTCTGTCGTCACTCGATCGACGAGTCGTCACTCGACCGACGAGTCCTCACTCGACCGACGAGTCGTCACTCGACCGACGATTCGTCACTCGACCGTTTTGTCGTCACTCGACCGTTCTGTCGTCACTCGGCGCAGAGCGTTCTCTCACCTCGATCTACGCAGTCGCCTGGCTCGATCTCTCGCGGTCACTCGACTCGCTCCATTGCGGTCACTTGACTCGCTCCCTTGCGGTCACTCGACTTGTTCTTCGCGGTCACTCGACTCGCTCTCTCGTAGTCACTCGGCTCGGATCGCTCTCTCGCAGTCACTCAGATTGCTCGCAAGTCTCGAGCATGACGTGATACCGCGAAGACACGTCCACCCGTGACGATTTGATTGTGATGGTTTGCTCGTGGCGGTACGTTCATAGATGATGTCTATGGCGACTTGTCTTTGGCAGTTTGTCGATTGACAATTCATCCATGACAACTTGCTCGGTGGTTCAGAACACTGTCCTCACAGATCGTTCGCGCAACCATCCCGGAGTAAGAAGTCTAATCGGAATCAGAATTATGTCGATGAAAACTCGCCCGAGACGGTCCGTCTATGACACTTCATCTATGGCAACCTAACCATGACAGCAATTTCATGATAATCGTCTGCGACATGGGTAAAGCACTGAGTCCATTCTCTTATAAACCCTTTTCGTAAAATTCATTGAGATCAACTACATCTCTCTCAACGAACTGGGGGGCTTACTGTTGGACATGAACTTTATCCCCAACAAGGCTTATAAGATAATGGGCTCAGCCCATTTAAAAGGGGGGTCACTAGGAAACCCTAGACCTCTCCTTTCTATAAATAAGGAGCCAACCTCCTTTGAGAGGGGGCTTTTGGACTCTCTTTTGGTCTCTTCTCCATCTCTCTCTACTTCTAGAGAGAGAAACACTTCAACACATGCTTTCATCTAGGCACTTGTGATCCTTTGTTGTAGAACTACGATTGGCTTGATCCCCTTTCGGGGTACGTAGGCAACCCTTCACTGGGTCCAGCTATAATCAATAAACACCTTTTTTCTTATTCTCTCCGAGTCGTCTCCATCCGGTTCAAGCTCAGCACGAGGACTTCTCCTAACCCCACCGACGAGTCCTCGTCTCGTTCATTCACTAGTTTGTTGACAGTTCTCGGTTCAAACAGTTATGGAAGAAGGAGAAGCTGCGACTCCTTTGCTGGAGTTTTTTCCAACTCCGGAGGCGACCGTGGTGGCTTCTCAACAGAATCTTGCCTTGGCACAGAAAGAAGAGGCTACAGGTGAGGCTCGTGGGTTTGGTGTTGAGGAACCTGTTGGTCCGGTAGAGAAAGTGCCGCAGGAGCTTAGGCTAGAGCTTGGGAACAAGATGATAATGAGTGGAGACAACAAAAATGGAACAGATCCTAACACATCTGTGTCCAAGAGTGGCTTCATAGCGAATTTGTATGAAGGAGAAGGCAAGAAGGTTGACTGTGCCATGGAGGAAGAAGCAGCTCCATCAGTTCCGTAGTTAACAAAATGAACACCGTTCTGTTATTTTATATCTTCAGACTCTCCATTGCCTATTCTGTTTTTCTCTTGTTTCAGTTGTTTGTTTAAAACATTTGTGTTCAGTAATTGTTGTAAAACTGTTACTTCTTCAGGTTATTCAAGCATTTGTTTTTTTTAAACTCTAACAAGGATACCACAAAGTAATTAACAACATTTTAGCCCGTCCCATGTGCAAATTTATAAAACTAACACATGCATTCTGTAAAAATGAGCTCTAATATTTTCGTAAAGTGCCCCAAACTTTAACTAAAGTTTGCAAAAAAAAATTCTGAGCCCTGTGTAAATGTGCTTTAGGCACATGCCTAGAGACAGGTTTATAGGATATGTAGATAAATTAGTTGCACTAGCAAAGGAAGCTAAAACCAAAAACGTTTTATTTTCATATGTAAAGGAGACATAAGTCGGATGGAGTTGTTCTTTGGAATAACTTCTCTTTCGATCAGAATTTGGTATACATGAGCTACTGACGAAAAGAAAAAGATAAATTAGTTGCATATATTGATGAAATAGTGGAAGCTTTGTAGTGCAGTTGTTTTGATTGTGTTCGTTAGAATTCTACATTAGCAGGTGTTCAAATTTCAGAAAATACAGTATTATTTAACAGTTATGCACAAATTAATTGAAAATACATATGATATTTAGCATAAATGAAATTTTGTAAAATTGTTTGGGATGATGCAAAAATAATTGTCAGCTGTAAAGTAACAATTTTCAAAAAACAATTTTGATGAAATACTAGTAGAAGACTCTTTAGTTTAGTGGTTTGACTAATGGTTAATTAATGTTTCTATACCAGAAAGTCCATGTTTCAATTTCCGGAGAATAATGATTTATTAATCAATTATACACATAATACGAGGAAAGATTTATAAGCAATCTTCAACATGGTGCAAGTAAACCCAGATAAATGTGGATCTTCATAGAATGGCTCAGGTGATACAGTTAATCGTAGATAAAAGACATCATATGTCAATTAACCATTAAGTTACATTTTATTGTATGAACAATCTATTGTATAACACCTGTTACCTTAAATTTTTTAAATATGCATGGATAATGCTTTTTACTTTGTTTTGTCGGTTGAGGCATGACCGTTTTAAATGCCCAAAACTAGAGTTTGCCTTCTTCTAGAATTTAAATTCATCTGAAAGTTTTGTTTTCCTCTTCTTTGCTTATAGAAACTGAACAAACAGATTTCTTCACTCAGATTTGACTACTCTTTTGAAGAAAGTTTGGAGAATGGATTTTCATTTGAAGAACTTATTTGGTAATATTCAAAATAAGAATTAGTTCGTGGTGATTTATAAGTTTTGATTCAAAAATTTGTATAAAAGACAAAGGAAGAGTCAAGTTTAATTTTTTTTATTGTTGTAAGAAAAATATTTTCTAATAAATATTGTTTTATATTTTAATAAGTAACTCCATAAGTTATATGACTTTCTATTGTTTACTCAAAATTACAGTTTTATTTTTATTGTACAAATTTATCGTTTTGCCAAATTAACTTGAAACTTAAATTCGGGTTGTTTTCACTACTAACACATTCTTTTGAAGTATCAGATTAAAATCATTACAGGTCAAAAAGTAAAACTAACACTTTAGTAATAAAATAAACCATACAATAAATAAAACTACAGTTTTAAAAATATAAATATATAGTTTAGTCAAAATTAGAAAGTTCGGCTTGTTTCACTACTACCACATTTTAAGAAACATATTAAAATTATTAAAATTAAAAAGTGAAAAAAAATTCTTAGTAATAAATATACCAAATTATAAATCGAAGTACAGTTTTAGTTTTTAAATATATTTTGTCGTTTAGTCAAAATTAACTAGAACTTAAATTAGGTTTGTTTCTTTACTAACACATTTTTTTGAAGTAACCAATTAGAATTATTAAAAGTCAAAAACTGAAAATAACTCTTTAGTAATAAAATAAACTGGATTTATATATATCAAGTCAATTTTCTTACGAAATAATAAATATATGATATTCCTTAAGAAAATTGATGTTTTCTAGTCAGTCCATATTTTTGTCATTATTTAATTTGTTTTTTGAATTTATGAGTTCGGCAACCTGTTAAGTGGTTAAAATATTTTTCATAATTTTATTCAAATTACATTTTTATTTTTATTTACAATTTTATTGTTTATTCAAAATTAACTAGAAACTTAAATTTGGTTTGTTTTACAACTAACACATTTTTTGAAGTAACAGATTTAAATTATTAAAAATTAAAGTAAAAATAAAGCTTTAGTAAAAAAAATGATAATCAAATTATAGTTATTTAAAAATTTATCGTGTAGTCAAAATTGACTAAAACTTAAATTCAGGTTGTTTCACTACTGCCAATTTTTAGGAAACAATACATTTGTGAATTTCTAAAAAGAATTGATGAATTCTAGCCAGTCCATATTTTTGGCATTATTTTAAAAAATAATTGTATTCATGATTTTGCAAACCTGTTTAGTGGTTAAAAAGATTTTTGGAATGTTATTCGAACAAAAAATAAGACTATATTCTTTATAAATAAAGTTGACATATCTGCCTTCTCAGACAGATGAGACTTTTTCGCCGCCACGTGTCACTCTTAAACATAAGCCGAAATTGCGTTTTGTTCCCAATGTTTGTACTGGGCTTTCTGATTGCCGATGGGCTTTGTAAATAATTTTTTTTTATTGCAGATGGACTTAAACAAAATGGAAAAAGACGTCAATATTTAGGTTTCCTCTTCCTCTGGTTCCTCTTCTTCTTCTTACGGACTAAACTTTCGAGATGCCTTTCACCTCCCTGTAACGTCTAAAACGACCTCTTCCATCCCACAGTAACAGGCTGAAGGTTATAAGGTGCGACGATGGCCACCACAACTCAAACGAGATCGAGAAGAATAGTTTGTTCTAACAACCATTACTGTACATCCGGGACGATCAGCAATTAGTATCAAACGCAGAAGAATGAATCAAAATTCAGATAGTAAGAAACAGTTATAAAGTCCAAGAGATCTAGACATTTGATATACCTTCGGTTTAGTTTTCATATGTTGACATGATTCAATCAAGATGGCGGATTACGGACTCCAAGGCGGAGAGGAGTTTCGGAGGAGGCTGAGCAGAAGCTCCGTGGTGATTTTGTGAAGTTGAGGCCATTGGATTTTAATCCTAACCAAAGCTGTAACTTTTTCAGCCTTCCTTCACCCTAATTCGGCATTGTGTAATGAAGCGATGCAAGTTGCGCTAGAAGTGTGTTTCAAAGAGCCCGGCTAGGCAAGACGGTTGTTGATTCCGTTGAGAATACAATATTGTTTATCGGATCCATGGCAATACTTTTTGTTTGTGTTGTTAGGATTGTTGCACACGTGATGAACTAATTCACATATGGAAGCGATGAAGCAGAAGTTCTTGCACATGAGGAGCAGCGAATTTGGGTGAAATAACATGGAAGAGCTCCATAGAGTTGTCTATGATCAAGTCTTTCTTCTCATTCTTTGACTTGCCAGGTACCGTTTCTTTTATCACTTATTGTGTATTCTTTATGTTTGGATTTTTTTCAGATAGCTCCTGCTTATCTACCATCTTGCGAGAAACATGGATTACGCTTATCAGAACTGTTGTTCTGTTGGCAGCCAGCCAGATAAAGAAAATCAGTTGCTTAATTAAGTTACACCTATTACCATTCTCTATTGTTGCTTTAAATCTTAAGATCTTGTCTGAAGGCTTCACATGGTTATTATGTTTCTCCTGATGCAGAGTCTAGAGATTTGTCATCTATATGAATTTAGTAATGCCAGCTCTAAACTTATAACAGTATTGACATGTTCAAAATATATTTTACACTTATTTTTTCTTTTCTCAAAAGTTGCTGAAAAAACAGATTCCATCTGAAATAAGTTATGATGCTTAGATCTCTGAAGTGCATCACTGAAAACATGTGGAGAAAGGGTCAGGGATTTTTCGGCTTCAGCAAGCCCGGGTCAAGCACTGTCTAAAAGTGATGGTTGTCAAAAGCTGTTTTATTATGTTGGAAAATCAGTGTCCAATAAAAGTCTCAAGGTATACATTCTCCAAGTCATACTCCAAACATATTTTCTTATGTTTTTGCCCTTTTTAGTTCATACTTTAACATGCAGCAATAGGAGGGCCTGGTGGAGTTGCTGGGTTTAGAATCACAGATCTCTGGCAGTCTTGATTTTCTTTACAAGTATTAGTCATCGATCTCTTCTACTTTCTGAGATAATGATTTTTGGTTCTGTAATCACATATGAGCTCACTTTTTTCCTTTCATTTTGGCTGCTTTAGACTCGATGTAACTTATGATTCTAATGATTTAAATTCCCGTCAGCTTATAACACCACCTTTATGTTATTTAACGATGACCATTAACAAAACAAACAACCGCCAACTACACTCACCTTCACTGACGGTCTTGAGAACACACACATCAACAAGATTTCAACTTCTACAAAACTCTTCTCGCCTTCTGCTACAAACTATTGCTCTGTTCCTTATCTCTTATAAATCTTGCATTACAGTTTATCAAGGAAAAGAAAGCTTGAGATTGGTCACGGATCAAGAAATATTTAATAAGGAATTATTTTTTATTATAATATTATATATGTCAATAAATCATATTTGTAATTAATAATTATTTATATTGGTATTACATAAAATAATAAAGTGTTATATTTTTTTAGCAAAATAATAATAATAATAATAATAATAATAAAGTGTATAATTTAAAATCACAAAAAAGAATTTTATTTGTATGATAAATATATCTGTAGTATTTTTGGCACAATTTTCATTAATACATATTCTAAGAAATATTATGCTAAACAAGTGTATAATTTTTCCCAATATTAGATGTGACATCATGATGGACAAACCCAGTACTTCGACCTTATATATTTACAACAATAATTATATGTAATTGAGAGCACTATAATTTTAATTTTGTATCTAAGTTAAAACAATAAGAGTTCATTGATATATATACTGAGTTGACTTTTCTTATAAGAACAATAAGGTTAATGAAAAATTAGTCAACAGAGTTTTAAAAATATAAAATTAGCCAACAAATAATAATTTAGTGACAATACATAATATAATTCAATAATATAAAAATTCCAATAATAAAAGAAAATTTTATAAAAACAAAAGGATGGAAAATTGATTTATGATATTGTCTTTTTAGTTTCATCAAGTTTAAATAAAATTAACAAGAAAATGATTCAACCCAGAACCAAAAATTAACACATAATCATAACAAAAAAAATTAAAAAATTCAAAGTTGAGAAAATAAAATAAAATATGATATAATAAATAAAACAAAAATATAACACACAAAATAAATGTGATTTCTTAAAAAATTGCAAGCATAAATTTAATAGTACATATTTGCAGAGTCTAAACGGAAAACCGCATTATAATTTTTTTTGACAAGAAACCCATAAAATATAAATAAAAGTAGATGACTTAACAGAAAATATATTAAAGACTAATCCATAAAAAAGAACATAGCTCTATTAAACCATCTTAACAATCTCATTAGGAAATTTAACTTGACTCAACGAAATAAAGTTAAATATTTTACCATCAAACAATTTCAATCGAAAGAATTCATGAAAAATAAACAAGAATAATGATTCATACATAATGTATAAAATACCAATTCAAAATTGTGATGCTCTCTTACAAATCCACACTAAATATAAATATTTATAGATAATCTTGATAAAAATTAAAACTGTAATGTAAGCAAACAGTCAATTCATTACAAACTATTGATTCAATAAATCAAACGCTTCTGAAATAAATGGTCCTTTAAACAAAATGTTACAAAATCCAAGAAAATCGATAACTTAAACTCACTGTCTATAAAACATAGGTATAACACCTTACGCTGCTTACAACTTTGAACTCACACAAACAACCAAAAAATGAATAATGAACTACTTCTTTCTTATGAGTTCTCTCACCAGACAATTAGTCACAACCACTTATTATATTCTACTTTGAATTAAGGTATTCTACTTTGAATTAATCAACTTCAAAATAGAATAATACACTACGGTCGCTAACCAATATCAAATTGATCAAAAAAAATATCATTTTCTTTCAAGATATTTTTATTTTCATATTTTGAGCATATTTTCTTTAATAAGACTATAAATGATTTATAAATTCATGTGAAAATAAAACATATGAACCCGGTGCGTAGTGCCGGAATACCACTAGTATATATATATATAAAGTAGATTTTTCTCTCTTCTTATGACATGTGGAAGATGAGTTTGTTGACATGTGTACTCTTTTTTGTCTTTTTACATTTTAGATCCTTATTCTTTTAGATTATTGCAATTTGGTTCACTATTTTCTAATTATACACTATCTAATCCTTCTCACACTAACCATCATCATTTGAAGTTTGATAATCTATTTTAATCTATTTTATTGTTCAAAAAGTTGCAAAACGAATAAAGAAATAAGTAAAAAAATATAAATGAATTTTAAATATTTAATTTATTCACAGCTAAAAATAACATAAATTTTCGCTATCTATTATTTTTTACTATTTTCTATTATTTTATTTACAACTATATATTTATCTTAATATTAACCAAACTAAAGCAGAATATATAATCTAAACATAAAACCTCCATGATCACAGAGAAAAAAATGCCAAAGTAACACTAACTCAATAAAGGTCCATAGCTCAAAGCGATCGAGAACGAAAACTAACTTACCCCACTTTATCATAGAATGTCTTGGCCAGAACAATCAAAAGTCAGTAAAATGTAGAAAGATAATATTGAGATAAAACAATCCCTCAAACACAAATGAGCGTGATCAAGGACCAATGCAAAGAATCAAGAAAGCGGGTTAGAGGAAGAATAATCAACATAAGGCCAAAATCACCACGAAGCAGGAAGAAACATACATAACGAACGATAAGCACAACCACCAGCTAAGAGGTAAGAAGCACCTCACAAACTAAACAAGCACAGACAAGACGCCTATGCCGGTAAAGAACCACAAAGCTCTGGATAGAAGGGACCAAAGCTCCAAGAGACTAATATCGCATACTTATACTAAGGGAAGTAAGGGAAGAAGAGAATAACATGAGTGAGGGAGAACAGAAGCCAACCCCCGAGAAACATGAGCCCAAACTTGAGACCAGAAACAATCTTCCAAATCTACAGAGCATACTCGGAGGAGAACATTATCCAAACCTGGAGTGACAAACATGGCGAAAGAGAAGAGTCACAGAGACGCAAGCAGTGATGAAAGCTGCAATGAGATGAAGGAACATAAATGGAAGAGTAGACAAAACGAAATCATCAAATCGTGGAGCCGTCCTCGAGCTATAGAAGCCAGATCACCAAAAACCATATCTTGAAAACCAAGACGAGAAGAGAGTATCAATGGTAAGCCAACGACGAGGAAAACAACTTCAAAGACGACTAAACTTTGACCCAACCCAAAGAGATGCAGTTCCTAACATCAGCTGAAATCTAAGGAAGAATAGGAGCATCCAATATTGAATGAAGCAGCCTAAAACGACGTGAGAAACAACCGCACAACTGGGAACTCCTAAACCCGATTTACAACAAATACCAGAATTCTCAAGGTGAAGAAGGCGATAAAGAACAAGAGCATGAGGTGAGTCTTTTTCGGTGATGATGAGAAACACCGCATACCAGAAAGGTAAACAAAATGCATAGATGTTGAAGGCTCAATGTCAAAATATGGGAAAAAGGTAAAAACATCTTGAAAGTTATAATGTTCAAAAATATGAAAAAAATAAAAGACAATTTTGACGCTGAAACCGTTAATCTTAGAATCAACAAATGCATAAATGCAAAGTTATTGAAATTCAATATATTTTTACATTAGAGGTTCACTTTACTACTATACAGACAAAACACATTATTAAAAAAAAAGACAAAATATATTAACATATCACTATTACATAACACAATAAAAACACCAAATAACGTTCTTAACAAATAAAAGTGATCACATAATTGCATTATCCAAAAATTCATACTTTTAACTAAGCATGGGCGGTTGGGTACCCGTTGGCGTTCGGATCGGATTTTTTGGATTTCGGTTCTTTTTTATAATACCTCCTAGGTCTCATTCTAGTAAATTTGCAAGTACGGATCGGGTTTGGATATAACACATCGGGTTCGGGTCAGTTTTGTATCACATCATGGAACCCATAAAGTAATCATATATCATTCGGATTCGGGTTATATCGGATCGGTTCGGATATACTCGAAAGAAAATCTAAAATTTAAAAGTAAAACATAAGAAATATATATTTATTTATATATAATTAAGTATTTAAGGTAGTTATTTAAATTTTAAATACTTATTGTTAGATAACATATCAAAATAAATACGAAATTGAATATTTGAAGTATATATTCATGTTTCATATAATTATATTATATATTATTTTGGACATTCGGATCGGTTTCTTCGGATATTTTTTCGATTTTTTTCGGTTTTTTCGGTTTTTCGGGTTACCCGTTCGGGTTCGGTTAATAACACTTCGGGTTCAGATATGTTTTGTACCACCTTACAAGACCCATTCAGATATTTTTTACATTTCGGACCGGATATGGATCGAGTTTTTAGGTTCTTGTTCGGTTCGGATTTCGGGTTACGGATATTATGCCCATGCCTATTTTTAACAACAATAAAACAATATTTTGTGCGACCCTCTAGTTAGTAATAAAAGTTAAGTAAGATATTTTTTTAGCACTGAAGTCATTTAACTAAATATGGACAAAATTTAGTACTAATGAAAAAAGCCTATTATAAGCCCATAATAAGTTGTTTATAAATCAAAAGGAGAACGTATAACCAAACACCACAAGAGAGAACAACTCAAAGAAAATATTTAGATCCTTATCTACATTTCTTGACCAAAATTTTTTTGGTATTTATCTTGTTTAATCATACAAAAGTTGATCTGTTTTTGTTTTAAATATAATTTCTTTGTTTAGTGTTTCTGATCTTCATTCATTTCTTATAGTTTGTTATCCTGATTTCTTTTTGTTATACTTTATCGGCCGATCCGGTCGATTTCGGGAGCAAATGGTATTCTGTTAGATACATGGATCTATTGATTCTTAGGTTTCTAGCATATTTCTGATATGGTCTTAAATCAGTTCCATGATGAATATACAACAATTAGATTTAGATTGAATCAGTGTGAAACCCTATAGAATGTTTTGTAGATTTGCCATGTAAATAATTCACACTTGTCTTTGTGCAATAAAACTTTGTGTTTGATATATTTACTCATTAATTTGTTTGTTTTTGATGTTGTCTGTAGAAATGAATCCATTGAATCTAGCCACCACAAGCTCACCTCCACCTGTTGCCAATGATCTCTTGGCGAAGCGAAAGAGAGGTCGTCCGCGCAAAGATGAAACCACAACACAGCCTCAACAAGAAAACATTAACCTGGTTGGTAAGACGTTTTCAGGTGCGGCGACAGGATCTTTCGACGCGGGGTACCTCCTCAATGTCAAGATGAACGACAGTGACACGAAGCTGAGAGGTCTCGTGTTCAAGAAGGGGAAAGTCACTCCCGTAACCCCTGAGAACGACTTGGCTCCTCACGTTAAAATGTTCGCAAGAGAAGGGATCAAGAACCAAACTGATCTCCCTCGTAATGATCAGGCAACGGAAGATGTGGAGATCTGTGAATCTGCTCGACCGTTGTCTCTAGTGCCGTATCAGAGCGATGACGAAGAGCCCGAGGAAGCTGTGATGGAGGAGAGAGATGGAGTCATGGAGGAAGGAGAAGCTGCGACTCCTCTGCTGGAGTTTTTTCCAACTCCGGAGGCGACCGTGGTGGCTTCTCAACAGAGTCTTGTCCTGGCGCAGAAAGAGACCACAGAGCAACAGAAACCTCCTGGTGAGGCTCGTGGGTTTGGTGTTGAGGAACCTGTTGGTCCGGTGGAGAAAGTTCCGCAGGAGCTTAGGCTAGAGCTTGGTAACAAGACGGTAATGAGTGGAGACAAAGAGACAGATCCTAAAAGCTCTGTGTCCAAGAGTGGCTTCATAGCGAATTTGCTTGAAGGAGAAGGCAAGAAGGTTGACTGTGCCATGGAGGAAGAAGCAGCTCCATCAGTTCCTTAATTAACAAAATGAACACCGTTCTGTTATTTTATAGATATTCAGACTCTCCATTGCATATTCTGTTTTTTTCTTGTTTGTTTAAAACATTTGTGTTCAGTATTTGTTGTAAAACTATTTCTTCTTCTGGTTATTCAAGCATTTGTTTCCTTTAAATCCTAACAAGGATACAACAATGTAACTAAATAGCATTTTAGGATATCTAGATAAATTAGTTGCATATACTGATGAAACAGTGGAAACTTTGTAGTGCAGTTGTTTAGATTAAGTTATCATTAACACTTCTACATTAGCAGGTACAGTGTTCAACTTCCAGAAAAAAATGATTTAATAACAATTAATTATGCACAAACTAATTGAAAAAAACTAAGATAAAATATTTAGTATAAAATGAAAATTTTGTAAAATGATATGGTATGGTGCAAATATTGTTGTCGGCTGTAAAGTAATAATTCTAAAAAAAAAAGAAAGAATTGATGAAATAGCATCAGATGTCAATTACCCATTAAGTATACACTTTATTGTAGGAACTCTAGGCCTGGCGTTCGGTGGTCCGTTCGGTTTCGGTCCGGATGATTCAGATTTTCGGATTTTCGGTGTTATGTTCATAAGTACCATTCGGTTTTTACTTACTATCGGATCGGATTCGGTTCGGTTCCTTCCGGGTTCGGTTCAGATCGGATTTAACCAATGTTTAAAATCGTACAAAAATATATTTTTAAAAACTTCAAAAATTGACCCAAAAAATTTCAAAATATATAAATTAGTTACAAATCTAATTAAAAATTAGTTAAAATATCTAAATTAACTAAAAAGTATTAAAAATAACAAATAAAACAAACTACAAAAATATTTTGAATACTCTAAAATATCTAAATTAGCCCTGGGACGGATCCGGATATCCAAAAAATTTAGGGTATCCGGATCCGTGGATTTAATATCCGGATCCGGATTTGTGGTTTCCGGATATCCGGATTTTGGATATCCGTCTCGATATTCTATTATCCGCGGATATCCAGATCGGGATCCGGATCCGTCAAAATAATTAAAAATAATTTTTTAACAAAAAATACTAATTTTTTTAATATAATACATAAATTAAATATTTATAAATATATTTATATATGTTTATAATATTGTAAAAACTAAAATATAATATTATAAGATTAATTCATGTAGAAATATTAATATATCAAATATAAATATTAATAAAATTTAAAAATTTAATGTATTTTAAAAATACGGATCCGGATCCGGATATCCGGACCTAAAAATTAAGATATCCGGATCCGGATTCGGTTTGCACGGATCCAAGATTTTACTATCCGGATTCGGATCCGGGCACCCCGGATATCCTATTTTCGGAGCGGATCCGGAGCAGATCTCGGATCGAATCCGGATCTCGGATAATAAGTCTCAGGCCTAATCTAAATCACATTAATATATATAAAAACATTAACATATTTAGCTAATTTCGGATATCTTCGGATCCTAATTCGGATTTCGGTTCGATTCGTATTATAACCAAAGTCCAAAGTAATAAGTTCATAAGTCCCATTCGGATATTTTTGTAAAACAGTTAGGATTCGGTTTCGGTTTTTTTGGTTCGGGTTAAAGTCGGTACTTCGGTACTTCGGGTTGAGTTAAAAACGCCGAGGCCTACTCTATGATATAATAACACCTCTAAACTCTTTTTCTTGAAATTTTCAAATATATATACACTACTTTTTAACTTTTGTTTTGTCGGTTGAGGCATGACCGTTTTAACTGCACAAAAACCATAGTTTGTCTTCTTCTAGAATTCAAATTCATCTGAAGTTTTGTTTTTCTCTGCTTTGCTTTTAGAAACTGAAACAACTCTTCTGAACAGAGCTCCTTTTCACTCAGATCTGACTACTCTTTTGGGGGAAAGCTTGAAGAATGGATTTGCATTTGAAGAACTTGTTTGGTAGATTTCAGGATCAGTTCGGGTCAGGTCCGGGTCTTGGACCTGGATCAGGTGTTTGCCTCATGAAAGTTGAAGGTATTTCTCCCAACGTGATCCATTTCATTTTCAGAGCTTCAGCTTCTTTATACAGAAGTGAGCCATGGAAGAGGCTCAGACCAGGTCACTTGTTCGGTGTCCGGGTGGGAAAAGACTCTGATTGGTCGGGAAAGAGACAGCCTTTTCAGTGTGTTCAGTTCACAGGAGGGGATGGTGGTGATATAGCAATCTATATGTATAGATCTACGAGCTATGCACTGAAGATGACTGATGATGATTCAAGGGAAATGGCTAGAGTTCCTAATGTTGAGGTTTTACGAGTTACTTATGAGGTTGAGTCATTGATGCTTCCTTGTAACAAGAGAATGGTCAAGTCTCTGTCTTTAGAAGTCTCTGGAACTGATCGGTTTCCGGTTATCGATGTTGCCCGGTGTATAACCTCTGGTGAGCTCCAGTTCAGAAACCCGACGCTCGAAGAGCTTAGGCTTGTGTTTGCTGTAATGAAAGCTCTTTCTTTGGTTCATCCATTGCTTCTTCAAGAGGAGAAGCAAGTCAAGGGGCTGCCAAGGATGATTAAGTTTTCGCCTTTTATAGAGACTGTTGATGTTCAGTGGCCACCAGAGATGTTTAAAGGTCATGATTTCGTTGCTGTCACGGTTTCGCTTCCGCCTGGTCAATCATATGAGCAGGAGTGGAATAAAACTGTGGTAATGACACGCGATGATGATGAACTGGAGCTAGCTTCAGGCATGACCAAAGGTACAGAAGTGGGGTTAAGAAAGTGCACAACGTGTGACAAAGCTGTTCATAGAGATGAGTCTGTTTGCTGTAGTCATTGCCGTGCAACCATCTACTGTGGTTCAGAATGTGAGAAACGGCACTGGAGAGAGATGCATCGAAGTGTTTGTAATCTCTATGAAGCTATGATGGGTAGAGAAGAAGAGCTCAAGATGAACATCTTCTCTTTCTCGTGCTATGCTGAAAACCCATGTGAATGGCTTGAATCTTTGGGTGTCCACAAAAAGGGAATGTGGAGAAGACAATGCAGTTGCTATTCTCAGGGTCCTTTTGGGCTCTTACAAGACTCTTCCTCAGATGCTGAATCATGGGGAGGGCTTCAGGACGGTGATTATCCACAGGATCTACCAATTCAGAATCTGAAAGAGCGTTCACGGGGTATGATCTTCTTGTCAGATTGGTCAGATTACTATGATGTTAGGTGTTTACCACCATCAAGCCCTGTTTCTGACATTCTCTCATACCCTTTAACCCTTTACCACATATTAACAACACTAAGCACCCATTCCAAGAACCTGTTGCTCAAAGGGAAAGAAGTGACTGTCCATTACTTAGGTCCAGAACGAGAACTCGACTGGATCAAAGCATTTGCAGAGATCGATCACTTACTTAATGGTACAGGAACCGTGCAGATCATAATGGTCGGACCTGAGGTTCCATCCGACTTATCTGGTACAATAGCAACAAACAACAGCAGAGTCAAGGTGAGCTTTGTGAAAGGCTTGTACCAAGAGGAGGTAACATACCTGACATCACCAGACATCGTTGTAGCCTTGAACTGTGACCTGGACAGGTACTCAAGCTGGTCAGGAGCAGTTGAGGCAGTGAACAATCTGCGCATCCCTGGTTTCTTCACTGATAAGACAGAAGATGCTTGCGGCAATGCGAAGGCGGTTTTGCGTAATGCAGGGCTGAATATCTCTCACCCGGTTGCTCCTAACCCTTTCCACTCACCTGTGAGGACTTTTGCAGAGTCCAGCAATCTTCCCTGTTACAATAACGGCTTCATCCTTGGGGTGAATACATAAAAAAAACTGTAAGTGTCGCAATTAAAAAAAAAAACTCAGCCATTCTAGTGGCAAAATTGTGTACATTCCTGTACAACATTTCATACAATTGGGGTAACTGATGATCTGATTGATCCTACTTTGCTTGGCAAGATAATCGTTTCTTTTTCGTCGTTTTATTTTTCGGTTTTGGAGTAAATACAACACTGCTTTCTTTGATTACACATTTAACATCTCTATCATCATTAGGAATCTTGGATGCTATTTCCTTTGCACTTTTTGAATCTCCTGCAGCCACTAGCACCTGATACATCCTGTAAAACCATAAAACCAAGAACACATTACTCTTCTACCAAGAGTAAAACCACTCTCTTAGATAATTGTGATTTTCAAATGGACAAGGATTATTAGAAGAGACAAAAGAGCACTTGCCTTAGATAGTTGAGGACATTGTAAGGGAGTTCTGCAAACTGGTACTCTTTCCATATCACTAGAGCGGTCTGCTTATCCTTCGCATTGACACAAGCATGTAGAAGAAAATCTAGACATTTTCTTGAAGGACATAACCCAAGCTCTTCCTTCATAAAGCTCAACAAGTCCAGCCCTAGCTTCACATCACTAGGCTCTGTTTCTGCTATTGACCTAAACAGCTGGTTTCAACAATAAGATGCATAACATTATACAGGATTTCGTTGTGTCATTTGAGACATCACCTGGTTATAGAACACTAGTTAACAATAAGAACAAGAGAAGAACTTGCAAAGATTTTTTAAGACGTGTGAGATAAATAGATTCGGACCTCTTCCAACCAATATTCCAGAGCGATGTCATCCTTGAACAAGTCGTTTTTCGTCCCCTTCAACAAATCAAGAATAGAGCTACACAAAAAAAAAAAACTTTGGATGAAGCATACAATAATAACAATGACGGGAGTACAATAATATAGAGCACGCATAATTCACTGTACCACGACTTATTGTTGCGGACAGCAAACACGACAATTTTGAAGAGACCATCTATCCAATATTTAGAATCATTCAGCTCATGAGCGAGTTGAGCCAACGTTGTCAACTCTTCGTTTGAATCAGCGTGATCCTACAGAAAAATAACTCGAGTTCATTGCAGTACGTAATGGTATCTCTAGTTCACTATTACTCGGCTAACTTATGAGTAAAACAATATGATTAAAGTATAAACTTACTATAAGAGTTATAATAGTTTTTGGGTCTACGTGGCAACCAGCTTCCTTCATTTCTTCATAAATACTCAAGGCATCTGTTATATTTCCATTTAATGCCAGAGCATGTATAAGAATACTTTTCAGCTCATTGTGATCCTTTGTCGGTACTTCTTGGTCCAAGAGCACCTAATATAAGAACAAAGATTGCGCTCTTACACTAATTTATGAATATAATCATTTGGGAACTTTTTATAATACGCATGCCTACCTGTTTTGCCTTCTCAAATTGTTTGCATGACGCATATGCTTTTATGAGGGACATGTAAATGTGCTTACTAGCTTGAATTCCTGCTTGCTTCATCTCCTTATAATACTTTTAAAAAGAATTAAAAAAAAAGAAACAAATTATATTTTACTCATCTTTCACCACTATAAATGCATGCATCAGGTATAATATGATTACCTCCGCAATAGCCTCCTCCTGGTCGCAATAGTTTATTAGATAGCTAAACGTCACAGAATCAGCTTTAACGTCAGCTTCTTTCATTTCCTTGAGGACCATTAAGGCCTTGTTCACATTTTTCTTCAAAACCATACAGAATCCTCTTGTCATAAACGACTCAAAGGAGAATGATTGACAAGAGAGCATAGGATACTAATTACCTCTCGAAAATATCCCACCATAATAGAATTGTACATGCTAGAGTTCGGAGCCAAATTAAAATTCTTCAAATTACCAAGCATATTATATGCACCTTCAAACTGCACAAAACCGAGAGGTTCAGCAAACATTGCATCTGTGAGAAACATCACATTCATACTCATTTTCTAGCGATGAAGTTCACTACGGATAGCAACTGAAGCTGATAAAGTTAGAAACGAAGTTACATCTTTGATTCTTATGCACAAACTTATCGATCTCCTGAAAGTCTCACTGTTTGGCTTGACACACTTGTTGCTCATGATTGAATGGATTCTTTGTACCTGCGAACATGAGTATGAGAAAGACATGTTGGTGATCTCTCAAGGGCATATCACTGGCCAGCCTAATTAGCTGTTCTATTGGACGTAGAGAAGGTAATGAAGCTGGTATAAGAAGAAAAAATATTGAAACGAAACCCAAGGAACATGCTTCAAAAGAAAGGAGGTCTATACCAAATCAAACTCAAGAATCTGGCCAATGGCATCTAATAATGAATGTAGGATGTTTTCCGATATTTCGAGTCCTGCTTCACACATATTTTCAACTACATCAAGAGCAGTGGCCACCTATGACACAGAGAACATATCATTAGTAAATGAAGGGTACTAAAAATGGAAGTTGACATTAAAAGAAGCGTACAAATACATTACCTCATTCGAGCCACAAAGATAACCAACGAGCTTTTCATAGGATGTAGATGAAGGCACAATATCTAGTTCTTCGTGCAACTTGTTAAACTTCAATATGGCATCCTCTACCTATAGCCACCAAAATATGGACGGTTAGGAGTCACAGGCTATCTTCAAAAGAACCTTTAACGACTTGGTGCTACTTGAGAGAGCTGAGTAAAATTTATCTCAGTTTCTGTAAATGGAGTCTGCTACCATTTCCAAACAATAATAATGAGAAGTTACTGAATTACTCTGCTTTAATTTTACATTGAAAAATGGCATAGATATTCAACACAAATATTGGATCGTTTCAAGAACACTGGCTAAATTTGTAGTAGCATACCCAACATGAAAAGCATGTTGAGACCTAACAATCTCCAGACCTACAGGATTGTAAATAATAAATGTGTTGTGTATGTGGTCAGCACTACTAAAGTATATGAAGAGAGATAATATTTAGCTAGAATATTTCAATGGATCAAGGATATGTATATAATATTTTAATAAGCAGACTCCAGTTTATCACAGGAAGCTTAGATTCATATTACTTAACATACCCAAGTGATATGTATTTCAGTACTAGTTAAGATCTAGGACGAGACTTGGGTGCAAGAAACATTGCCAATCAACAAAAATCGCCATACTAGTACTAACCAGAATTGACCTCACCGAGGAGTTTGGGATGCAGGAGGCATAGCTAAATATGAGATTTGAAACTGCCTCCACTTCACCTGGAAACGTTAGGAAACCATGTTACAATGCTATAAGATGCTCGCAAGAGATTTAACATGTCACCACTATAAAATGATTGTTTCAATTGATTTATATCCACATTTACCAGAGTCTCTTAGTTCCAAAAGTAGCTTCATTGCAACAGCCTCCAATAGCGAGTTTCCAAGGTATTCAAACATGCTTTTCAAAACTTCCGGTGAAGAAACTTTTGTTATGTCGACAATCTCTAAAAGCTTCTGAAGATCTTCCTTTCTGTCTTTCTCACACAGTGCAACCAAATGATATTCTGTTTACCAAAACCAAAAAAAGTTACTTTCAGAGTAAAGCAACATGAATATTTATATCAACACTGCGTATGGCATACCTTGTAGGGTTGATAAACTTATCCTCCCACTATCATCAACCGTATTACAAATTTCGTGGATCTTCTCTTCATCATTCACTTGAATCCAAAGAAGCATCTCATAGTAAACAAGCCTCTCAACAGACTCAGGACTCGCCTCCCTAATAAACTCTTCAAAAATCTGAAACTCCTCCACCATCTCCATATCAACCAAGTACCTAAAAAGCGGCCCGTAAGTCCCTTCCTTTATAGAGAACCCTCCTTGCCTCATCTCCTTCAAATACTCAATAGCTTTCCCAACTTGATCAAGCACATACTCCGCGTCATTGCTTCTCCTCGCGTTCTCCACGCAAAGCTGAATCCTGGCGTTGTACTCTCTCTCGCCCGCTTCTTTCCCCATTTTAAACAACACCTCGAACGTGGTCTCCTGCCCCAGCTTCCGAGCGCATCCTTTAGAGAGCTTCTTCATAAGCTGTGACTGGTTCTTCTTGAAGGTCTCGAACTGTAACCTTCCACGCGCCACGTGTTGTTTCTTTGTAGATGGAGGGAGTTTCCCGGATAAGAAAGCTGACAACTCCAATGTCTTCTTCTTGGAAGAAAAATCATTATCGTCTTTTCTTTTCCGAGGTTTAACTGAAACCAATCAAAAAGGTATCAACTTGACTAACACACAATCAATGAAACGCAAGAGAAGGGCTACATACCACCGAAGCCAGAAGAGACAAGACCCGCGAGTGACGACGTTCCACGCATCACTAGAGTGTTACCTCCTTGTTGTCCAGTGTTGGATGGATCCATGAAAGACTTAAGCGGCGTGAGAATGTCCGGAAACGAACTCCATGACTCTGTTCCTATTAAAGTTCAGATTTTTATTTCTAAAAAGAAGAGATTTGAAGAAAAAGGAGGCACCTTGGCCAATAAAATCCATCTCGGGATACTCTCCGGCGACGGCTTCGGCTGGAGGTTTTTTAGCGGCGTTTCTCATCGCTACGCGGAAGATGGCGCTTAGTTTGTGTTTTGCCTTCCTTAAACCCATTTCTTCGACCGTACGACGACCTAGAGGAGAAGATGATTCATTCGAAGAGTGTGATTAGAAAAACCCCTTTGATAAAAGTAAAACCCTCTCACAATGTTTCGTGTTCGAGACTAGTGGCATTTATGTGATTAATTGTTTAAACTGAGGGTTGTAGGTTTGAGTAAATATTTACACTAACAGGGGTCCTGTAATTTTCCTCTTTTTTCTTACCGTCCTGTAAAATTTCCTCTTTGAAAATTTTGAAGACAAAAATATATATTTTTTATTCTGTAAAATATCAAGTGGTGGTATATAATATATATATCTGCAACTTGGGCGGTCGAAGCAAATGAGTGGTTGGAAATATTTGTATGAGATATAGTTATTTTATTATTTTTGAAAGTTACACTTAGCCATACCTACAATATTTTTTTTAAAATTGTATGTCAACAATCTGTTGCACTAAAATTTTATATAAATTTTATTGTTTCGTGAGCTTTAAGCTAGGATCAGTTTGGTGACAAAATATTGAACACAATTTAGATCATTTTATTTGCAGGGAACCATGGTTTTATTTAGTGGTCCGTCATCAGTGACAGTGACAATATCAAGAGAACCAAAGTCTCTTACCATCAAACTTTAAAGTACAATCATTTTAGGCTTTAGCAAGTATTTCTTCATCCACAGTATCGAGAACCCCACGTTGCACAAAAAAAGGTATCAAGAACCCCACATTTCACTCGACAAGATTGCTGTTTTTTCAGTTTAATAAATTATATCGATTTTTAAAGTGTTTTTTTTAACACTTCTTTCATTACTGATTGTTTCAAGGTGGGTGGCATCTGTTTACTTACTATAAATAGGAGCCATAATCCAAAATCAATCCACAAGCAAAAAAAAGAGAGAGAAAATAATGGATTTTCAGAGGATTCAATTGACACCATGGGAGTATCTTCTATCATCACGAGCTCTTAATGGCTACCAAGTTTCTCAAGAGAATCATATTCGTTGGTCTCAGACTCCAGATTCTCACATTTTCTCTGTTGATCTTCCTGGTAAATGAAATAATATAACTAACTAATCCCTCAATTATATATTCACTACCACACATTTTTTTTTAAGATCATCTTAATGTTTTTTGTTTTTTTTTTTAATTCTTGAATCAGGTTTGAGGAAAGAGGAGATAAAAGTGGAGATCGAAGATTCTATATACTTAATCATACGCACGGAGACCACGGATAGATCGCCGGTCCCAACGGTTAGGAGTTTCAAGAGGAAATTCCGGTTACCAGAATCGATAGATATAACCGGAATATCAGCTGGTTATGAAGACGGTGTGTTGACTGTGAGTGTACCAAAGGTGGTTTTGAGAAGGAGGAGTTTCTTTATTGATCCTTCTGATGTTCCTGAAAGTCTTCAAGTTCTTGCAAGAGCTGCTTAAACAAGTCGCTTTTGTTTCTTTCTTCCTTCTGTCAAGACTAGTTTGATCTTTGCTTTTTAAAAAGTCTGGTTTCTAATCTTTTATTGGTACTTAACTGCTGTGTGCAGTTTATATATTAATCCAAATCCTAAGTTATTTGATTATCACAGTGTGTTTTGTTATTTGGATATGTAGTTGCATCTGCATCTCACATGAAAGTTGATGGCAGTGAGTGACTGTTTTGTGGAATAAACTTGTTATACCTGATCACTAAATGTAACGATACAGGAGGCACATTTTCTGAAAGATTAAAGCTTTCAATAGATTTTTTCTAAGATTAAAGCTTTCTACAAAGTTTTCAATGACACATTACTCTTATGATATTTCTCAAGTCGAATTTTTCTGTGAGACATGAGAATGCTTCTTAATACTGTGTCTTGATTTGTTGTGCCGTCTGCCTTAACGGTCTTTCTTAGTTCTCGAACTTTAATAAGCAAAAGAACTTCATCTAGAATCTTCTTTGTGGTTAAAGGATCAATGAATCTTGAAAGTTTTTCACTTTTTTATTTTTTTTCCTTTCACATTAAAACTCTGTTTCTGTAGTATCTGGATCGTCTTAGTTGCTATGAACCTTACTCTTTACGAGTTGTCTCTGGTCGGTTTTCTATTTGAGACATAAAAATTGATTCTTTACTCTTGTCTCTTGATTTGGTATGGTCTTTCTTGGTGGTTGAAGTATAGTGTAGCGGTCCCAAGTTACTATAACATCACTATTCTAACTATCTACACATTTAAAATGTAGATATCCAGGAACAGGAGAATACAACAAACTATTCGAAGACGGCATCTATTCTTGTGCAGGATGTGGGACTCCTCTTTACAAATCCGCCACCAAATTCGACTCCGGTTGTGGCTGGCCTGCTTTCTTTGACGGCCTTCCCGGTGCTATAAACCGAACTGTAAGATTATCAAACCAAGAGAGATCATTATCACAGCTCATGATTTGAGAAACTAAACTGTTGAAAACATCTTTTTCTTTTACATGTTAAACTCAGCCTGATCCAGATGGGAGAAGAATCGAGATCACTTGTGCGGCTTGTGGGGGACATCTCGGCCATGTTTTCAAAGGAGAAGGTTTCCCTACACCTACCGATGAGCGACACTGTGTGAATAGTATCTCTCTCAAGTTCGCACCAGGGAATCAAGACTTGTAATAACGTACTTTGTGTTGTGTAATGCTTCTGTCTATTTCTTGTGTGTCTTGCTCGTTGTAACCAGTGTTCAGTTCCACTAATGTCGTTCAATCAAAAGTCTTGAGACTCTTGGTATTGTCATAATCATACATAAGATTTTACACAAACCGGCGAATAAAGTAACTTCACTTCTTTGTAGATATCTTAAAAATCACTTGGAGCATTCTGTGCTTTGGGTCAGGGTCGGCACTGAGTACATGTGTATCTTTTCAACTCGACAAGAGTTTTTGAATTAAAAACCATTCTTTCTATTAACGAAAACAACCATACGTTCTATTATAAGTTTATAAATTAAACGTACAACCTTACTTTCTTGAAGAAACTGAACATAAGATTGGTACAAAACTATGAAAGTAAAAGAAAATGATGTAAGATGAAAAGGTAGCGCACGTGCGAGAGAGCCCACAAGGTGGCAAGATATCATTATTGTTGACTATTTTGGTTTTTGAGGATGGCAAATGTAAGAGAAGAAAGGTACAAGGACCATGTCTTGTTATATATTCTTCTAAATAGGCCTTTGTACAACTATTCTTGGGCGTTTGGGCCGTTGATCGATTACAGTGAGGAATGAAATGCATTTCCAAAACTTGTGACTCGTGATGGTGTGAATCTTTCAAAACGAACAAAACTGATGGTGGTTTGGAACTGGTGCACTCGTATAACTATTGTGGTAATGTTAACTCACATGAAAATAACCTACTGTACTCGTCAACGTGCTGATTTATAATGGGCTTCCAAAGTTGGCCCATTTATATTCTTCTAAAATACAAACAGAGCCAGTGCTGAATATGTTGTTGATTCACATGAGTCGCGTTGAAGCCACATTCATCATTGCGGAGATGAAGAACAAAGATGGAGGCTTGATGTCTTGCATATTTTCATTGTTTTATCCATTTATCCATGAGCATTTTCATCATATAGATTAGGATTTAGCCATGTCTAGGTTGCATTTTGCATTCATTGTCCTTATTAGGTGTTAGAGTGTGCCATGGAGTGATTTAAGATGTTTGGGAGCATTGTGATCCAAAAGGGGGTGAAAGATGAGCATGGATGGAGCCTTTAGAAAAATTTTCTGTTGCTAAGATTTTGTGGAGACACAGCAAATTGAGTCAGCTTTCTAATGGAAGTGGTTTCAAGTCATTTGAAGATGTAATGAACGAGTTACGACCAATTTACTAGAGGCATATCCACCCTGTTCGAGCATCCTATAGCGACCTCTCAGAGCGACCTACCAAGGTCGCTCCCAGCCAGAGCGACCAGCCCAGAGCGACTATCTCAATTCGCTCCAGCCAGAGCGACCAGCCAGAGCGACCAGCTCAAGTCGCTCGCGTTTTGACGGGGCGAGACACGAAGAAACGCGTCGGGAGCGACCTCCTGGAGCGGCTATGCTAGGTCGCTCCGCGTGTTTTGCTTGGACGATTTTTATGTTATTTCAGGGGCCTTTTGGTCATTTGTTTTGTTGTTTTACATTGCCTAAACCTAAGTTAAGGACTTTTGGTAAGCCATTGGAGGCAGATAATCTCTTTTCTGGAGAACAACTAGTAAAACTTCTTTTGATTCAGATTTCATTGCTTTCATCTTGTGTTCTTGTTGATTTCTTATCTATTTCTCTATATGATTAATCTGAAATCCAATATGGGTTTAAGAGGAATCATGGAGATTAGTGAGTAATCACCTTTTGAATTCATGGATTAGGGAGATTAAGGGTGATTAGGTTATTTCTATGATGTTTTAGTGTAGATCATTCTTGTTCCTTGCTAGTAGAGTATTCATAATGCATCTTCTGCGTTGGCCACTCAAAAATTGATCGATAGGCATCTCCCACCCAAAAGGTGTTTGATGAAATGCCTGAGACAACTCTCCTAGGCTTTTAGTATAGTTTGCCAAAGACATTTGTTGTTAAAGGTGCTAAGATAGCTAATAGACTTGTTAGTAATGATTGCTTTCACATTATTCAACCAAAGACATTTGATGTTTGAGATATGTTAACAAATGAGCATTCATCTAGACATAGAGCTTGCTTAGAATTGTGTCTAGGCTTAAGGTCGATAGTTTGATTGATCATTTGCCATCCTTAGTTCGATACTTGATCACCCAAGGTCTAATCCCTATGCCCATGAGTTCTCTTTTCCCTTAGTCAAGAAAGTATCATTCTGTAATTGCTTTCTAGTATTAGTAGTAGTTTAAAACCCATCTAAATCATTGGTTGCACTTAGATTAAGTGAGTACTTGCATTCTCGGTGCTTTGATATCCCTCAGAACTGGTTCGACAATCTTTTATACTACATCATTTGTCTTAGGAGCCTTGAAAACTCCTAAGATCAAGACTGCAGTAGCTTTGCGGAGATGGAGAATGATTATCAAATAAGGCAATGAAGATTCTTCTTGGCCTAGAGTGACTGCAGACAAATATTTTGTAACTGTAGAAGCGAACTGTTTGAAGGATGATAGAGAGTTTATTCGTGGATCCAATGATCATTGATCAACACTTCTTCCAGGTTTGTCCTACAGCAACACTTCTTTCTTTTGTTTCAACTGGTTAACTAGCCTGCGGACGCTAGGAGGATCCGTAGGTGATTTCTTTTCTTGACTTTGCATCTTTTTTTTGGCACTAAGCTACGGTTACGCCTGACTAACAATATATGGATGCTTTAATAGGTTGCAGGTATGGCACAGTTCTCTGGTAGCAACATTGATGATTCCTTTTCAATTTATACAGTGGGTCTATGGACCAATCTTGGTTTGAAATATGATTTGGGGACATGGTGACTAGAGAGCACAAACCCTAGGCAAAACCGTTTTATCCTAAGCCTTTATGCTAATTTCCTTACAAGGAGTCTATAGCAATACCAGTAACAAAATAGAAACACCACTCTTTGGAACAACCTTGAATAGGTCCAATCTTATATACCTAACTATCTCGAGTCTTCCTCTTCACCGTAGTTGAACGGTAATGGAACTGATTTGAATGCTCTGAACTTCCCCACGTTGTTCAAATGTTCGTTCTCTAACCTGTGTTCATAACCCATAAAAATAAAACCTTAAGTAAAATAAATGATTTTTGAAGAATATTCATCGATTGTTTCTTGGTGAAGACGCTACCTAAAGAAGTTCCAGATACCACGGCGTATGATCTCAAGAATAGTTAGGAGAGCAATCATTGTCTCTCTATGCAAGAACGAGGAGTTGAAATCAAGAACAGTCTGCAACCATGCCAACCTCAACACAACGTTCACCACCTACAACAAAGAGAGGAGAGAAACAAAATTAGAAAGAAACCCTAAACTAGGTTTGTAAAAGAAACCCTAAACCATGATTTATTTTGTTATCTTTTTTTCTCTTATTGCTCACCATTGCAACGTAGTAGACGGATTTGTGAGGAACAAGAAGCTTCTCTCTAAGCCAAGTCTTAGATGGATTATGAAGAAATCCCCAGTCATGCACAATGTCCCAATATGTACCGTAGAAAGTTGCCAAGGCCGAGAAAACCCATGCAGCGAGTCTCCAGTTGTTTCCTCTGTTAAGGCTGTAAGCTGTTCTCAAGCACACAGCAACGATGGTCAACAAATACTTGAGAGCATTGAAGCCTTGGCTTATATCTTTCTCTTCGATCAACCTTCGAACACACTGAAGGAAACGTGACCAGTAAGGAATCACAGCGACAATGAAGTTGAATGTGTTATATACATCGCTTGATCTGCATGTGTTTCTTCTTAGCCTGAAGTCTCCCCAGCCGTAGTAACATACGTAGAACTGTAGACTCCTCAGAGCTTGAACCTGGCTTGTTAACTGGTCGGCCAAGAAAAAATCCGGAAGACTAACCTGCAAGTTTATATATATGAGGACAGATTGAGATGTTTATCGATCTTTTTTACCATATGATTGACTAAAGTACCTTGTAGAGCGGCGCAGCTATGCAGCGGAATATAACTGCTAGGAAGAAGAATCGGCTCGACCGATAGAAAATGTTGAAGGGACACACAGAAATGGCCATGACAATCTGTATGAAAACATTGTCAATATGAAATGATGTTATTATTGTAATAACATAATGAGATAACATTCTTGTCGTTGTAGCGATAGTGAACAACTTACAGCTACAACGAAGAGGGGAAGAAGTTCAGTGATTGTCTTGTAGTCATTAGTATTAGGATCCATCTCCATGTCAAGGTTTATAAGAACAGCAGCTAGAGCAAGCGTGCCGAGGCCAAAGCTTAGAAGCAAAACTGGTCTGTAACCAAGCTCTGTTCCTTCTTTGAACCCGAATATGAATGCATAATTCACTCGATATTTCTTCCAGAAGTATATGTTTGAAGCATACATGATCATGTGCAGGACAATGAATCCAAACAAACTGAAAAACATGGTTTAAGAAACATTCTTGTCAGCGAGAAAATAATTGATTTAGTTATAGAGAGGAACCTAAAGATGTTTTGGTTTGTACCTGTAGAGAGGAAACATTGTCTCCATGTAGAGTTTTTGTCCATCTGTGCCTATTATGTTGCGTGCATGGATGAACAAGACAAGGGCAATCACTAGAGAGACTGAACAGCCCACAAAAAAGCCTGAGAAAGAAGATTTTGATTAGTTTGTCATATGAACTAACTGTTATAAAATGTGATTTATATTTGGGATGTTTTCTAGTTACCAGTTGAAAACGTTATACGATGTCTTTCTTTCTTCACTATTGGTCTTAAGAGATTCATTCCTTTGCTTCGGTTCGAACTGGCGAAATGCTCGACGAAAATAGACTCAACTCTCACCATAAGTTTGTTGATCTGTTAAATGTAAATAAAGCTCTGGCTAAAGGCTGTAGTATTACTAGAAGAAATAATAAGTTTTTATGTAGAAATGTTGTCGTAACCTCATCAGAACTAGTGAGGTAGGACTTATCTACCATCTCCATGTAAGGTTTTGCTGCATTTCTTGAAGCAATCTGATAGAGAAAAAAATACAAAAACATGTTAATAAATACATGGCCGTCATGAACATAGACAAGTCAAACATTAGTTTTGGATCTCAAAAATTTAAGATATATTTATTTATATATATATAGGTCTCTAATTTAAAAAAAATATATATATATTAAAATTAAAATTTTAACTAAATTGTTTCTAATTGTCAAAAAAATCTAAGAGCTCTAAATTAATATCAAGAAGCCTATATATATACATATAATATTTAACTATGTCAGTGTTACCTTATCATACTTCTTCATGATCTTTGAAATCGCCAAGGTGTTTAAGAAGCTGAAATAATTGTGATATGTATCAAATCAAACAATCTTTATGAGTTGCTTTTTTAATATCAAGAATGCCTAAGAAACATCATGGATACCTGTAATTCTTGAGATGTCTAAGCTTGCGATAAAACTCGATGAAGACATTCTTAAGCCGTTCTTCTATTTTCTTGAGAGTCTCTCTTGTGAATTTGAGCTCTTCTTGGTTAGATAGCTTGAGGATGTTTCTGATTGTGGACAGTGGAGTTTCTTGAGTTTTGTTTAATCTGATACGGTCTATACTTAAAGCCGCTGGTGTGCTCTCTTTTGTTGAATCTCCACCGCTGGATTCTTTTATTTCGATTCCCATCTCATCAGCTAATGTCTTCCTCCCTTCAAAATCAAACACAAAAAATAAACACAAGAAGATTCACACTTCTTGTCCTTTCGTACTAAACCCAGTAACAAAGAAACAATCTTTTACTAATGAGAAGTTTATCTAACAACTAAAACTCTTGGATAAATACTAATGGTTCATAGGCGTTGAAATAAATCTATTATCCTAAAGAGAATTAGTTAAAAAATGGTTTGGGCTTCGTCTTATGTACGGAGCTTCGGACACAGAACCTCATAGTCATTTTAAAATATAGAAAACAACCTATGAGAACTCACTCTGTTCCTTGCAATCCAAGGCATTCACATCAACTGATACTGTTTCAGAGCAGGTCCAAGAAGAAGAAGGTCGTTCAACTTTGATTCTGTAAGCAAACAAAGCATCCATTTGTTTGTTTAAACCCACTGCCTCCTTCATCATCTCATCCACTTTAGACCGGTAAAAATGGTTCACTTTATCGAACTCCAGATCTAGGGTTTTAAAGAACACAAGCTCTGACTCTCTTCCTGCTTCCGCAACTTTCATGATGGCCGTCTCGTATCTCTCAAACCCATCATCACCAATCCGTGTACTCACCATAATGTCCTGGTTTTCGAGATCCAAATACGAGGCGGCGCGGCTGTACCGCTTTGTCAGACCGCTGAAGTTGCGGTAAACAGATTTCTTGGGTCTCAAGGCACCTGCTGTTCTTGATCTTTCCCGTGAGTTTTGGATTTCTTGAAGAATGGATTTGAGAGAAGAATAATCCATGTAAGCTTGTTGCCATTCTGGAACCATCTGCCCATCAAACTCTTCCCCAAACTTCATCTTTTGTGTTCTTCACTGTTTCTCTGGATTAAACTCAAGAATCCAGATCTTGAAAACCCTCTTTTAGTTTAGATTAATCTCTCTCCCTCTCTACTTCACTGAAAAGTTGGCTGTTGAGTAAAGGGTGATGAACACTTATAGAGAAGACAAACAATAAAAAATGAATGAAATAAGCAGATCTTGAAGAATGTCAAGGGAAGACAACTATAAGGAAAAGGATGGTTGGGGAAAAAGTTATAGGAGGAATTTTCGTAAAAAAGGAAATAATCAATTAGCCAACCATGCAAATCTCGGAATATATTCAACGAGTCTCTTATTTATACGTCCACAGTCAATATTCGTTACAACAATATTTTTTTTCAATGTATATTTATAGAAACTAAGAGATATTGAGTTACATCCATACAGCTTGGCAAGTGGATTTAATTCCCAAGCGAGAAAATTCAAAAACATTGAACTGAAATTGGGATAACACGTTTTGTGTGGTGGGCTCTTGGCTGGACAGGTCGCTTCAGTAAAGCAAATCTTTTGTTTTTTTCTTACGACAAAAAATCAATAATTGCGTCTTTAATAACGCATGAACGAAGAGCATTACTCTAGTACAAAGTGGTTGGTCAAGTAATTGTCATCAAATTACACAATCAGGTGTAGAAGAGAACTTTGACAACAATCGTAAAAAGTTTAAAACTTGTTGTTGTTTTTCTGCTAGACAGTAAACTAGCCAGTGACTACTCATATCTCAAATATCAAAAAACACACAAAGGAAAATGGACCCAACAACTTTAAGACTCGCGACTCCTTTGTTTATGATACCAATGAGTGCTTTTTCTTTTAACCAGTGTTTTTAAAACCGGACCGGAAGCTGAACCGGAAATATTTTGGGTCACGGTTCATTATGGTTCGACCGGGTCAAACCTGGTTCAATAATATGGTTTAATATTTTTTTAGTATGTAAATATAAAAGTAATATTAGTAAACATGATGCATAGTTAAAATATAAATCAATTTTGAACATAAAATATTATAAATATAAATTAGTTTCTTGTTTATATGGATGGTTTATAGATTTTCGATAGTTTTAGTGGTTTTTATTGGTTTAATAACTTTGAAATATAATCCGGCTATGTGGTCTGTTCATGATCGAACCAATAACTAGACCAACCCGGCTATATAACTGGTTCACGGTCGAACCCGGTCCAACCATCGGGTCGGTCCGGTTTTAAAAACACTGCTTTTAACATAACATTAACATTTTAGAGACTCTAACTTTTAAAAGGATTAAATTGAAAATATCGTTTATAAGCAGTTCATTTTTGGGCTGTGTGTTTTGAGCCTTTTCTAAGTTTGTAAGGTCTTTGGACTTTGGCCTTGTTTTAATAAAATTCAGTTGGAGGAAAATAAAAAAGCAGTTCATTCAAGTAATCTCCAAAAAAAAATAACAGAGCTTTACTAGAAGTTGATTTATTACATATTAATGACATATCAATCTATAGGTTTGAGAGTAAATGATTGGGTATCTACTCTACATACATTTTAATACCGACACGTGAATAAGTTCGCACCTAACATCACTCTTCTTGTATTGTGTAATGCTTCTGTCTATTTCTTGTGTGTCCTGCTCGTTGTAACCAGTGTTCAGTTCCACTAATGTCGTTGAATCAAAAGTCTTGAGACTCTTGGTATTGTCATAATCATACATAAGATTTTACACAAACTGGCGAATAAAGAAACTTCACTTCTTTGTAGATATCTTAGAAATCATTTGGAGCATTCTGTTTTCTTTCATGGTTCTGGAATGTGCATTTTATTTATGACAAAATGTAATTTTGCTCTATAATACCATATTTGCTTGCTTTTTTCGCCTTTTTAATGCATTCTTTTTGAATTTTTGGACCATTTAGTTGCTGTCATTAATGCTCTGCTCAAACCTTTCAGATGTCAAACCAAACATGATATGTTTTTTTCTTAGCTTTTACATGATGCTTACATGATACTTATACATTATGCTAACTATGTTCTATCATCCCCCAAAGGATTGGAGACAAAATCTAGCCTGGTTGAGACCAGCTCTGGGTTCAGCCATGAAAAATTACTCTGACTTAACTCAAGAGCTCAGGATTTGGCCACATAAATTTTGTGAATTCAGTTGATGTGTAAGTCGTTCTAACACGAATCAAGAGGCTGTGACAATAGACACAAGAAATGGTGCAGAAGCAGTTTGATTACAGAAAACCTAACAAATTCTAGTTGTGGGAATGCATTGATCAATGCACTTCACACAAAACTAAACACAGAAACACAACAGAGTTTGAAACACAAACTAACAAAGTCATCTGCTGGTTATGAGCTTCATAAGCTCAACAGCCTCCTTTAATCTTCTCTCGCTCTTCTCTTTTCCACTCTGACCCTTAACATTCCTGAAATCACACCAAAATATTAAAACATGTTTGATTCATACTTTCTTATTTGAATGAGTATAAACTGATGTTTCTAGATTAAACATTCAACCAAATGCACACATTAAAACAGGAAAGAAAAAACACTAACCTCTTCTCCATGTTTGCCTTACGAGTTAGCTCCTCAACTAAGGCGTGTAATCGTTTTACCAAAGCAGGAAGCTTTCGAACTGCTTCTACGCCTTTATGGATTTTGCATATCTTTTTCAGAACATCTGATGCTACGAAATATGCTTCTTCTTTGTTCCTGAAAGAAGAGAAAAAAAGAAACATAAGAAATGACAAAGGATTAAATTTCAATCTTAAAGAATAGATTCTTCAAGTAAATGAAGACCTGAGTAGTTCCCAGAATATTGTCTGGATGGATCCTTTCGTGTCTATTAACTCATCTGCCATTTGCGGGTAACGAGCCAGGTGTCTCAAAGTTGAGAGTGCATGTTTTGCAACTTCTTGATCAGGGATGCTTCTGCTTGCCGACCGGATCAGTGTTAGCAACTTGTCTATCGCTCCAGCTGCCACAAGCTCTTCACAGCATTTGTCTGAGTATTTTGTCGCCGAATCTGTAGAGGGAACATGTTCTTATAAGTCTGTCTGTTCACGTTGTTCTGTAAATAAAGGAAGCTGAGGAGCGCTTACCCAGAGTTTCACAAATGTGAAGAATGTTGTGGACCTTTTTCATGCTGAGTAGTTCCGAAAGCGCAGAGAGAAGCTTGTTTATCAAGCGTTTCTTGTCATCTATGTTTGCTGCAGAAGTTTGCATTCTTACTCTCAGATCCAGAACTTGAGCCTTTGCAGCTTTGCGTGTGAGGTAGCCTCTCCAGTGTGACTGACAGGTTCAAGTAATGAAACGTAATTATTAAAGTGAACAAGGACAAAAGATGAAAAGTAGCTTTGGTCATTTCTTACTTGAATCATGACAATGTAACGTCTTTCCATTGAAGTTCTTTGCCTGGCAAATACACCTCGAATATGCTGCTGTATCAAGACTGCTGATTTTCTTCTTACATTCTGTGAATGGAGAAACCTCCACCAACGCTGCAGTTTAATGACGGAATGTAGCTGTGTTGTCATCTCAACGCTGTGTTGTGGAAGTCTGGAAACGCCTTCGTCAAGTTTTGAATTGAGATAAGAAGCTACTGAGAAAATTCAATTTGGATAACCATCTTTATGTTAAAAATTAATATGTAATCAGCTTAAAATTAAGGTACCAGAGAAACTGCTTAATTACCTTGAAGCCTGCTTCGAACAATTTGTCCTCTAACGAGCCGTTGAAGCTCTGTGGCTGCATGCTTGTAGCCATGAAACGACATAATGCAGTTAAATTTTCGGATAGCACTCTGAATGCATATCGTTGATTCTCTCTGAAGATAAAACTTCCTTCTCGCCAGCCAACCACGGCAATATCTCTGCAGTTTGTTGCAGAAAGTTAACAAGTCAGAGACGGGAAGAATTTATAAATATCAAGAGAATTCCCAGTCAAAAAGAAAGGGTAATTCAGACAGGAAGAAGAAATATCAAAGGCAATTAAAAAGAAGTGACAAACAGGAAGAGAAAACTGGATGATGAAACAAATTGGGACAAGCAGAGGGTAACATTATTAACGACCAAATCAACTGAGAACTGAGTTATGGCAGTACATGAGCAAAACCTCTAAGACCTGAGTATACTTACTTGAATGAGTACGGAAGACAACTTGTATTTGCGATTCATTCTACGTGTGTTCCATCCACGAACATAAGATTGGATGGTGATAGAGGAGATAACTTGTTCTTTATAACTTCTCCAGGCTAGCTGAATTTTGAGTGCTGCTTTCAGCTCATGATGAAGATTCCACTGATGCTTCCTTACAGCTCTCTGAATGACCAAAACAGATACTTTGTTTAACAATGAATTTGACATAACTTTCTACAGGTTTTAAGCTGGGACAAGCAGAGGGTAACATAGAGCAGTTGACTTAACGACCAAACCAACTGAGAACTGAGTAATGGACAGTGCATAAGCAAAACACGGAAGAACTGAATATACTTACTTGAATGAGTACGGAACACAATTTGTAATTGATATACATTCTCCGTGTGATCCATCCACGAACATAAGATTGGATAGTGATAGAAGAGATAACTTTGTCTTTATAACTCCTCCAAGCTTGCTGAATTTTGAGTGCTGCTTTCAGCTCATGATGAAGGTTTCGCTGATGCCTCCTTACAGCTTTCTGAATGACCAAAACAGATTTCCTCAACTTGAGAAAGCGACTCCGTTCAACAATGTACTTGACATATCTCGCTACAGGTTTTAAGTTGGCTGATCTTTCTGCAGTGATAACAAAACTTTCAACAGAGAATAACTTGTTGATCTGTCAATTGTAATAAATACTCACAAACAGATAATTACCTGATAACTGTAAAGTAACTTCCTCAACAGTGAATATTTCAAGAACTTTTATATGTTTCACTGACAACCATGTCCGAATAGCAGCTTGTAAGAAGCAGACTTCTTTCAATTTCTTCCTAAACTTGCGGCGTGCATGAAGTCCCCTGAAATTCGATTGTATGACTACTGCTGCTTCTGTAAGAAAGAGGCAAGAGATATGCTATCAAAGATAGATTCAATACTCTATCTACCAAGAAATGAAAAGTAGATAAATAATCACCCAATAAAGTACAATGGTACGATCATAAAAAGGTGATGGATATCGAAAGCAAGTTTATGATATATAAAAAGTTGAGAAGAGTAGACAGAATACTTGAATCACCTCGTTCGAAATCCATAGTGATTTTTCTAGACAAGGAACCCAGCGGGGTACGGCTACTAACTTCTCCAACAGAATTTTGGTAGGCCATTTCCTGCCACCAGGCTTTGATTGCCTGGAAAGTTTTAGTAGCATCTACAAGTAGCATCACACTTTTGACAATCAAGAGAGGGATACGTGTATATTATTTATCACCAAGTATGCTTGCTTCATTCAACCAATTGTAAGAAGCTGAGAACTCAACTAACAACTAGGGTGGCAACTATGAGAAACAAATAAAGGTAACAAAAAGACTGAAAACCACTGATAAGACTTGCAGGCATCTAAATGAACAGGTGCGATTCCTCAATTTTAAGATCATATACTTTATGTTAAGTCAGAAAGAGATGAATGGGAACCTTCTCCGTTTTCTCTGTCCGGTTCCTCATTTCTAACTGCTTTCGAGATGCTGCAATTGATGCGCGAATATCTCTTCTCCTGATCTTGACAGCTAGAGCACAGCAACTTATGAAAGTTCAGTTTCTCCTGCAAAAAGAAGGAATTTTTAAAATAACTTGTCAATGAAAAATCCTAATTTCCATCCAGAAAATTAATAAAGCAATACCATATTCTCCTTGACGATCAGCTTTGATGATAAGAAAGCCAACAGTATAATCACACTTTGGTTGCTAACTACTGCATTATGTTCCAGTAGGTCCCCAATCTGTAGAACCTATAGAGATCAACATTATACGTCAATGGAAGCAGACCATCGATTGCAAAAGAAACAACGGGCGGGAGCCTTACTGTAATTCAGTTTTGATATCTCTAATAATCTACTTTCTTTAGGATAAACTTAGGACGAACCAAGACATTCACAGACTAAATAATATTACCTCAGGAAAACTTCCCAAAAGTGCTGTCAACTTTTGCGACAGAATGAAGTTCTGAACTGCATCATGATAATCGGTATTGGATATCACTGATCGAGGGCCTTGTTGACCACCAGGATCCTGGATGTAAATATTTATTCAGAAAAATGTAACACGATATTTACTTTATAAGATACGTGAAGAGAAATGCCTACGTAAAACTCAATGCACTGAAACTGATTCAAGTTAAGAACATTTCATACCTCTTCGTGAAGACAAGGACAGCAAACTTCTCGCCGAAAATAGTAGTCAAGCAAGAACCATATTCCCTTTCCATCAACCAATGATGCAAAGTTTTCTATCTTGAAGTCATTCTTCTTGGTAATTGACTGAGGAAAGAATAAGGCGTGCATATATTATACATGGTTAGACATACAGAACATAGGCAAAGAAAACACCCACAACTTGGGAGAAAAAAAGTTTTAAGAACAGCATAGTAAGATATAATAAGGTACCTGGATCCAGTTCAAGAGCATTTCCAGAGGAGTAGCCATGATAATTTGATTATTCTGTAAAGAAACCCAAAAAGAATAATTGAAGAGAGAAAAATAATATAACTAGAGAAGTATCACCATTAAAGATCTGTCTGAGAGTCGTCTAGTTGAAACTAATTTTAAATAACTAACATAGCTAGCAATTGGAAAGAACTATAGGAACCAAGATATCAAGTGAGCCTTACCTGTTCCAGCCCCTGGACTTTGTAGATTTCCTCTGTCAAGAGTTTCCCATTGACCAGAAGAGGTAGCTGCCCATTTCACAGAGAATACATAATCATTAACCAATGAAAAACGTGCAGAAAGCCGCCATAAATTGGACAAAAGAAACAAGAGGCACTCACCTGCAAATGTACAAAAATGTTCCATAGCAGTGAAATAGTGAGCTCTCTGTCACCATCTGCAACATCTTCTATAGTTATCATCATTCCTTCGTCATCTTTCAATGGAACACCAGCATCCTTCAGATACTGAAGTGCAACTCTACAGTTGGCCAACTTCTTCTTTCGATTGTCAGATGGAACTACCATTTTCTGTTTAATCAAAAGCCTCATACGATGAAAGTCACTCCTTAAACAAGAAAAAACTGGAAGGTTTTAATTAAAATCAACTTTTGACAAACCGTGAGAATGGATGGATCATGAAAAAGTAGTTGAATGGCTCTGCAGAGCCGCACGCCATCTTGGAGGTCACCAAACAAGTCTCTCACTCTAAATTCATATCCAGCTATAGGAGACTGCAAGAGCCACCCCAATTATTGAAGTGAGCAAACCACATTATATATTAGCAATCTAGATCTAATATAAGACACTGCATTAACTCTTAACTATAATTACCTGCTGATAAGGTATTTTGTACCCTATAATCACTAGATGCGCTAGGAGATTCCCTTCTCCATGCATTACATCAGCGGGCAGGAGTTCTATATTCAAAGCAGAATATGGAATATTAGCCGCTACAAACATGACAAAGGCAAGCAACTGACACACTAAATAGCAAAATATAAGCGCTTACCACTTAGAAGTTGATGGCTAGACTTTATGCTAGATTTCTCTGAAAACAAGAGGGGAGAGCCACCATCTATCCCATCAATCCCATACTTGAGTGAAATACAGCTTTGAGATTTAGCTCTATCTAATATAAGGACAAGCAACATAATCCTCTTCAAAATCACAGTTCCAAGGGCTTCATAGTACCCTGGTCTGTATAAGCCCTCAACCATCTTGTTATAGGCAAAGGCTCTAGCAAGGCCGTCATGGGAGAAAAACTGCTTGTTGACTACCATCTTCAAGAACGCCATTTCTTGATCCGAGTTAACTTCACTGTCAGACAAAAAAGAATCACCGCCAAAGATGATATATAACCCTAGACGAAGCCAAACTTGGTTGTAACACATCAGTGCCTTGACGGCCTTCTCCTTCAGTCCAAAATCAGTTACAAGAGGGCATTGTGGTTTCATCTTTATCCTCCCTTCATCGATATTCTGAAACAAGAACAATGATATTGAAATGAAAATAGCAAAAAGACACAGTCTTTGATACACAAGGAAGGATACTCTTACCTTGGTAACACGGGTCATCACATCGAAAATCTCCTTGCAGCTTCCCAAACTCAAGTGAAACTGCATCCTCTGCTTCAAATCATCTAAGCTACACACTTCTTTCAAAGACTCCCTCAGCGTTGAATACTTGGAGCCACTCAAGGATGATCCAATATCTGATCCTTTCTCACCACACCAACCTAAAGTCCTCGACTTTTTAGGGCTACGCCACATCGTATCCACTCCCACTGATTTACCGCTTCGCAAAGCCTCGCAACTATCTCTCTTCGCATGTCCAACTCTACCAACAGAAACGCCATTCTCTAACGGCTCGCAACCGCAACTCTCAGGGTTTTCAAACAAGAAATTGAGCCACGCGGTAAGTGATTTAGCGAGAGATCTAAGGCTCTTCTCTTTATTCAACTCAGCCTTGCGAGAAGATTGCGATTGCTGAAGCTCGAATGCCCTAAGCCGCCTCGAGGAAGCTGCGGCCTTGGAGCGAGACGCGTGAGAAGGAAGGAGTGAGGGACGGCGGAAGGTGGAGGACATAGATTTGGGAGTTTGCTTAGATGCGGTGAAGAATTGAGGAGGATACGGAGTGTTGCCGAGATTTGATTTGATAAAGGAAGGACGCCGCGGAGTTTTGAAATTGGATATGTCGGTGAAGTGTGATGACGGAGGATTACGCCGAGGAGGCGCTGGAGTGGCGCACGATGGTTCTTTTTCTTCATTCATCGGATCGGAGATTCGTGAGGGTGTGAGAGTGAGAGCGAGTAAGAGAGAGACGTCGTTCGAGAGATCTCTAAGAGTTTTTTGAATTTTGAAAATTCGAAAGGCGATGGAATAAATTTAAAACGGTACACACTACCGCAACTGTTCCCACAATATTGGAAACCGCGCCACTTTACTTTATTCGGTCCCGATACCGTGCCGTTTTGTAGAGTATAAAAAACGGCGGGACGTTGTTTCGCTTTGTAGAGACGCTGGCGTCCGGAGCCTAATAGCCATGGACGTTCGGGTATCCGTTCGGGTTCGGATCGGGTATTTCAGATTTTTAGGTTTTCGGGTTCATCCTCTGTATTAAGGGTGAGCACTTTATCCGATACCCGAAACCGCATCCGAACCCGACCCGAAAAAGCCGAACCGAAATCCGAACCAAAGTAAAAAAATACCCGAACGAGTATTAAATTAGGAGAGATTGGATATCTGAACTCGAACGGATAATATCTGAATCCGAATTATCCGAAGATAACCGAACATATGTATACTTACCCTTATATTTCTAGTTTACATCTCTTATTTTTTTTTTAAACTATTTATATTGATATTACACATACTTTAAGATCATAAGTATATATATAATTATGGAGAAAATGATTTGATATTCATTTAAAATTCATGTCAAACTTTTTGTTTCATGTATTAACAAAAGTTACATTCAAAGATTAAAAACAATACCCAAATTAATATCTATTTGTTTTTGAAATATTATCTCCAAACCCTATTAATTATTCAATCTATAAATTCATGTATTAACAAAAGTTACATTCAAAGATTAAAAACAATACCCAAATTAATATCTATTTGTTTTTGAAATATTATCTCCAAACCCTATTAATTATTCAATCTATAAAAAATAAAAAAATAGTTAAGTGAAATCCATATTTTTAAATACAATAAACTGAAAAAAATGAAAAAAATAATTTTCTTTCTTTTAAAATCTAAATATCCGAACCCGATTCAAAATAACCGAACCCGAACTAAAAATATCCGAACCCGATCCGAAGTACAGAAATACCCGAACGGGTTCTCTATCCTTATACCGAAATACCCGAAAATCCGAAATACCTGATCCGAACCCGAACGGGTATCCGAATGCCCACCCCTACTCTGTATTGGTCGGATTTGGATTGGGTGCCGGTTCTAATTTGTAATACATTCTAAAACTCATAAAGTAACTATATATCGTTCAGATTTGAGTTATATCGGTTCAGTTCAGATATATCTGAAGTAAAAGACAAATTTTGAAAGCAAAATATAAAGAAAAATATTTAAATTGAATAAAAATTAATCTAACATACATCAAATTGATAAAATAATAATAAAATATTAAATCAAACATAAAAACAAACATCGTTTGAAAAAATATGCATTACCTTATAAATAGAGTAGACTTGTTATTTAAACGAGCAAATTTATGAAGTATTTATTTATAACTAATTGAGTATTTAAAATATTTATTTAAATTTTAATACTTATTTTTTATATATCATATCAACATAAACATTGAATTAAATATTTGAAATGGTTATATAGTCAATAATGTTGAATTTTTCGGGTTGTCCGTTCGGGTTTAGGGTTCATTTAATAACACTTTAGATTCGGATATGTTTATCTTTACATTTTGTATCAGATAACGGATAAGGTTTTTCGGTTCGGATTCAGTTCAGATTCCGGGTTCCAGATTTTATGCTCAGCCCTGATTGGTACCGACGTATTCTCGTCGAAATCGTGCCGGTTTACTTTATTCGGTAACGAAGTCATGCCGTTTCGCAAAAGATGAAAACGGCGGGACGTTATTTTGCTTCGTAGAGACGCTGGCGTCAGGAGCCTCTTGTGGTTGGTTCGTTTGATACACGCGCTATGTCACTCGTTGAAACTATTATATTTTAAAATGCGGAAGGAATATTTATTATCAAGACAAAGGAAAAAAAGAGAGGCAAATCTCTGAATCATCTTTATATCAGTCGCTTTCGAGAATTCAAAGCTTCTAGAGATTCGATTAGGTTTTGAATATAAAGAATCTCTGGGTTCAATTGCTCTTTGTGATCGGGATTGAATTCGATTGGGCATGGCTCAAGCTGTAGAAGAATGGTACAAACAGATGCCGATTATAACCCGGTCGTATTTGACGGCGGCTGTTGTCACCACCGTCGGATGTTCGCTCGAGGTATTGTATGCTTCCTCTTTCTTCGAGAATCGATTTGATTCCTTGCTTAAGGGAATGTGGATTGACATGGATGTGTTTAGAAATTATGTTTTTGAATTGTTGAGAAAAATTGAATCTTTGTTTGTACGTATGTGTTTGTGGATGGTAAAGGTCTTTCTTTTTGGATGTGGGTGTGGCTAATGAGCTCAAGTGTTGTGGTTTCAAGGCTCATGTTGTTCCTTTTTGTGTAGCTCAAGTGTTTTGGTTTCGTGTTTTGGTTTCATGTCTTATGTTCTGTGGAACGTTTTTGCAGACTATATCTCCTTATGATCGATTTGAATCCTTGCTAAGGGAATGTAGATTGATTGACATGGATGTGTTTAGAATTATGTTTTTCAGTTGTTGGAAAATTGAAGCTTGGTTTCTACTTTCTGTGCGTATGTGTGTGTTTTAGTGATAAAGGTCTTGTTTATGAATTTGGGTGTGGCTAATGAGCTCAAGTGTTTTTGTTTCATAGCTTATGTTCTTCTTCTTTTGTGGAATGTTTTTTGCAGATTATATCTCCTTATAACCTATACCTAAACCCTACTCTTGTGGTGAAGCAATACCAGTTCTGGCGCCTCGTTACTAACTTCCTTTATTTCCGGAACATGGGTACTCCTCTCAGATGGATACATTCATTATTACTATCCTGAGATACTTGTGTAAAAATTTACTTGCTTTCTTTTGTTTCTGCAGATTTGGACTTCTTGTTCCATATGTTCTTTCTAGCTAGATACTGCAAACTCCTTGAAGAAAACTCCTTCAGGGGAAAAACTGCTGATTTCCTTTACATGCTTTTATTCGGGGCAACTGTTCTCACCGGTATTGTTCTCATTGGTGGGATGATACCCTACTTGTCTGTCTCTTTCTCCAAAATCATCTTCCTTAGCAACTCTTTGACTTTCATGATGGTAACACATTATACCTCTCCATACTGCTGCAATTCTTTCCTAATCATTTCTTTGATATTATCCTAACATTTTTCCTCTGTTCTTCAGGTCTATGTATGGAGCAAACAAAATCCTTATATCCACATGAGTTTCCTTGGCCTTTTCACTTTTACAGCAGCGTATTTACCATGGGTGAGTTTGACTTTCTCAATTTTCTTCTTGGAGTTTACCAGCTAGAGGGATATTTTAAATTCTCTCTTTCTGAAAATTCTGACGTTGCAGGTGCTTCTTGGATTCTCTGTTCTTGTTGGTGCAAGTCCCTGGGGGGATTTACTGGTACACACTCTCTCTTTATTCCATTTAGCCTTCCCTTCTTTACACTCATCATTATCCTTAAGCTGGTATCCATTATGCAGGGAATGATAGCAGGTCACGCGTACTACTTCTTGGCGTTTGTGTATCCACGAATGACTGATCGACGACCCTTGAAAACTCCATCTTTCCTCAAGGCCCTATTCGCTGATGAGCCTGTAGTTGTTGCACGGCCAGAAGATGTCAGGTTTGCTCATGCGCCCTTTGATGAAATCCGCCAAGACTAAATCTCGATCGTCCACAGTTCAAGTGTGTTCAGATAGTGTTAAGAGGGCTGATGATGTACTCATTCATCGACTCTTCATCTATATAATATGGAAGTTTTTATTAGTTTTTTTTCCTCCATGTCTGACTTACATATGTGTGGTTTACCTCATTGTGCATATATAAAGGCAAATTGTGTATAAAGTCTCCCAACATTCTAGTTTATAATAGTCATTAGATCATTAGACAATGTCTCACAAAGAGAATCAATTCCATGGTTTTAACTACACAACAGGGGAAAACAAGGCAAGGACACAAACAAAACCAGTTGAAGTAACTTGATAAAGTCTGAAAGATTTGGTTTTAAAGTTTTAACTTATACGTAGAAACGATTCATCTCTTCATCTTCCTCATCCTCATCAATGGCATCATCACTGTCTTCTTCAATCTTAAAGTCCTCATCATCCTCCTCCTCTACCATCATCTTCTCCGCTGCATCTTTATCTTTCAAACCAGTGTTTAAAACCACAGTCCCTCCTTGAGAACTCTCCATATCCTTTCTCAGTTTCTCCATTTCCTTTTCCCTTCGCTCTTCTTCCAACTGCTCCTTCTCCGCCTTTCTCTTGTCAAGATCAGCCCTGAAGAAAGAAAGAAAACACCAATCATAAGCATGGAACCTGGAGACAGATCTTGCAAAGAAGGTCTATATAGAAGAGATAGGTGTGTCAATACTTGTAAGTTTCCATGTATTCATCAGCACTTGCTTCAATGGCTTTAAAGAAGTCATCCATTCCAGCACCAGTGATTGCAGAAACACCAACAGATCTTATATTCCGGTAAAACTCGTAGAGTGAGAGGGAGAGGCTGTTAGCTAAGGTCGATGTGTACGAGTTATCAGATTGTATTGCTGCTTGAAACACCTCAAAATCTCCCATCCACTGCATAAAACCCATATCAATACCAAAGGATTAAGAGAATAGTACAAGAAACAAAGAATAATGATCGGTGATGATCAATAGATTCAACACTAATAGACAGAGATAACCTCTAAAGCAAACTTGTGATCTGCCACATCAGTTTTGTTGAAAGCCAGGACAAGAGGAAGCCGGGTCTTGTAGAGGATACTACAAGCGTAGAGCATGTTGCTCATAAAAGTGATTGGGCTTGTGGAACGTGGAGTATCAACCACATAGGTGACAACAGTTGGGAAGGTTGAGGCAAACGCTTCAGTGATTATAGCACCAGAAGCAGACCATGTAAAGATTTCAATCTGACCAGGAGTATCCACAAGGACATAGTCAAGCTGGTCTGCACGTTTCTCTATCACAGAGACAACCTACAACAAGTGGCAAACAAGCACATTACGATCAAGAAAAGAGAAAAAGAGAGAATCGTATCCCTTATACTGCTTCAGTGCATATTTACCTCGTCGAATTTAGTAGCAAACAAGTTGAGAGAAGTCATGATTCCACCATTAGGCCCCAAATTATACTGTTTCATAACTTCCTTGTACTTGACAGTGTCCCTTATGTCGATGTTGGCACCGAATGGTAGAGACATAACAGCAGGGTCAAGGTTCAACACATAGCCACGCTTGTTTGCATCAAAGGTATGGCAGACCAAACGATGAAGGAAACTGGTTTTTCCACTGCCTAGGCATAACACAAGTAAAACTCACATCAGACTATTGATGATATCCCTCAACACTAAAACCTATAACATCATGAGTCTTAAAGAATACTACATACCAGCCATTCCAACAACAATGATAATGACAGGCTTCTTCTTGAAATTGGAGGAAGAGCTCGCAGCACTAACACGAAGCTTGTCCAATGAGTCAACCAGCTTGTGACTCTCTTCCACAATGTTCTTTGAAACAAGAATAGCTTCATTATTCTTGCAGTAACTTTGGCTAGTATTATAAGACAATGTAACTAATAAACCATTGAAATTCTAAGAAGATAAACACTATTACCTCATCAGCAGACGAGTCCATGGGATGATCCATCAGTGACAAATTGATTTTCTTGTAAGATTATTAACTGCCAATAAATCCCAAATACAAGCATGTTCAGTTTCTTCCTCATCCGACAAATGTTTTTTATACAGAAAGCTTATGTCACAGATAGCTAAGAGCAAAGACGACCATGACGAAGCAAGAGGTGACTTATGGGTCATAAACCTAGTACCACTCTATAAACACCACACTTTCAAGTTCAAAGTTTCGTCTAGGACACATAGTTCATGCTCAACATAATTCCAGAAACAGAGAAACAGAAACATGAACTTGAAAGGTTATATATATATTTTTTTTTTGTTATGAACTGAAACTGCTGATGATTCCATAACCAAAGGAATTCAACACAAGCGTGACATAAAGATTTAGCCTGCGAATTTACAAGAACGGAACTCTAGAAAGAATAAAAAAAGACAGAAGACGGAGACGAGAGAGAGTAGACCTCAACGCGGAGCAAAACGAAGTTAGGTCTTTTGATTTCTCACTCTCTAAATCGCATAGACATTTTCTTATGTTTATAGGGAAGAATAACAAAGATATGGCCTTAATTGATCGGCCCAAGGCCCGTTGCGTTATTTAACCGTCCTACTCTATTCGTTGTAGTATGTTTAGAACAGTGTATCATTCGCGATGACAGTAACCCAAAAAAAAAAAAAAAAAAAAAAAAGGGTAAACAACTGGTTTTTTTTTTTATCAAACTAGACTTGCATTAATCTTAAATGTGTTTACACTCCAACAAAGGACCATACAAAAAGGCTATTGACAGCCAAACAAACAACAACAACAACATAACAGATAGAATGGCGATACAAATCACAAGAAAGAGCCATATGAAATCGTACCACAACAACATCATAAGCTTCTTTAAAGACCGCATCTAGTGTAACCCGTAGGACAACACACACTGCACCATACGCAGAGAAGAGCATTCGATAGGAGGAAGATCCTTGCAATATCAACGAAACTTGTTCATCCAATTTACTCCATATAAGAAGAAATATTAGAAAAAAAGACTGATTCAAACGAGGGACAACCGGGAAGTTAAAACCCGCCACATCCATATTCATCGGTATAAAGATGACAATGAGTTTCTCTTCTACCTGCCACCAAGAAGAGAGATACACAAACACAACACCAACATCCGGAATGAAACCCATAAGAGAACTGCATACTGCAGACGCTCGCGCCAAGGCGATATAAATGCTACTAGAGGTCACAAAGGTAGAACCAAATGAGACTAAGCCCATCGGTATATCACCAGCTAAGATCATGAACCTCAATTCCAACATCACCCATACAGAGCTGTCTAAACCATTCTACAGTAGCAGAATAAGTTGTAAATAAAGAGCTAAGATGAGCATGAAGGACCTTACAAGGACGACTGGTAGGGAGGTCGAAACAAGGACTGATTAAAGGCCAGTCGACACACCCAAGTAGAGACCTGTATATCACAGGATAATGGAGCCCGTAGGCGAAGGAAGTTTCATCGACACACCCAAATAGATACATGTATACCACAGGAGAAAGGAGCCTGTATGCGAAGGAAGTGTCGCTAGCAGACACCGGGAGACCACCACCACCACCATTCTTTGTCGCCATCCTAGATGGAGGCTTTAGAGTTGAGATATGGGTAAGAGCTTGAGGAGATGGTATGAATGGCCGAAGAACAGTGATGATTCCACAAACACGAACCACGAGATTTGGATATAAACCTTTAGAACCAAATCTTGTGGCACCAAAGAACACAAAAGAAACAACACCACCACTGGCCAGATTTGGAAATCTGAGTTTCCAGATTCTGAATTTACACTTGAGAGAGGGTGAATGGTGTGTCAAAGTGCAGGTGAACAACGAGGCGGAATGAAGCGTCGGGAGGATCTGGTGGTTCTGGCCGGGAGAGAGCTTCGAACGGCACCGGAGAAAACAAACAAAGTATGGTACTCTCTCTTGACTGAATTTATTATTTTCAACCAAAGATAACATAACGTAACAATCAAACATCCGCCAGCGAATCTTAAAACTTCTTTTCATGACTGAATCTTTACTCTCTCTTGCAACATCATCGTGTGATAGCTTCAGACAAAAAAAAAGTCTACTGGATCGAATGGTATTGAGCTGATACTCTCTTTGGAGGTAGCTTACGCAAAATGAAGAGGACTAGTGAGGATGGAAGTACTTCTACCACCTACGTATTATTATATTTTTCCCAGTTAGCGAAGAAACCAGAAACAAAGATTACTGAGAGAGAGAATTAATGACGGTCTTAGTTACTTACCATATAGTAGATTAAGTTCAGAACAGGGTGATCAAGCACATCCAGCGTTAAATCCCTGTCAAATGCTGACACACCCACCTGAATCGTTGTGCAAGAAAGAAACATTTTTAAAAACACTCATCATCATAACTGATGATAAAGATTTCATTCTTTAGATTCTATATCTCAGAGCTTACCACTATGCATCTTATGAGGAAGCAGGTGAAGCATATGGCTGTCACAGATCCAACCTGCAATTTAATACCATCTAAATTACAAAGGCTAATCTCGATGATTTGATGGTCTTTCCACTGCCTACGCATAACATAAGAAGAAGAAAAAAGCCCACATGCAACTATTGATGATATCCCTCAAACACTAAAACCTATAACATTGAGGATTCAAGAACACTGCTTACCAGCCATTCCAACAACAATGATAATGACAGGCTTCTTCTTGAAATTGGAGGAAGAGCTCGCAGCACTGACACTAAGCTTGTCCAATGAGTCAACCAGCTTATGACTCTCTTCCACAATGTTCTTTGCAAGACATAAAACAGCAATAACTTCAGTAAATAACTTAGGCTAGTGTTATAACACAATGTAACCTATAAACCATTGAATGTATAAGCAGACGAACACTATTACCTCTTCAGCAGACGAGTCCATGGGATGGTCCATCAGTGACAAATTGATTTTCTTGTAAGATTATTAACTGTCAAATACAAGCATGTTCAGTTTCCTCCTCATCTGATAAAATATTTCTACACAGAAAGCTTAGCTAAAGCAAAGAAAGAAGACAAAGCTAGCTGCAGAGAATTTTCACAAACCTACTCTATAAACACCACACATTCAAGTTCAAGTTTAGTCTAATTCATGCTTAACATAATTCCACAAAACGAGAAACATCAATATGAAGGTTTTTTTTTTTTTTGTTATGAACTGAAACTGCTGATGATTCGATAACCAAAGTGATTCAAAACAAGCGTGACACATTGGTTTAGTATCGCAGCCTGCGAATTCATACGAAAGTTTCGTACTTTTTACAAGTTTTTAAACAAACTAAACTCACAGAAAAGAGAGACGAATACGAGAGAGAATCGACGACCTCGATGAGGAGCAAAACAAAGTTTAGGTCTTTCGATTTATGTTTGTTTGTGACTGTAAATCGTTTATTTAAATAGAGAATAAAACAGAGACATGGCCTTTGATTAATTCGGCCCAAGGCCCATTTAGTTATTTAACAGCCCATTCGATACCCAATGCTCTATTCGGTTGTATCATCTGAGATTTGACAATAAACCAAAAAAAAGTAAACAATTGGTTATTATTTCCAACCAAACATAACAGAACGATCGAACATCAGCCAGCGAATCTTATAACTTCTTTGTCCTGACCATATTTTCTTAACTGAATCTTTACAATCTCTTGCAACATCATCAGACTCACCGTGTGATGGCTTCAGGTTTAAAAAAAAAAGAGTTTACTGGATCGGATGGTATTGAGCTGATACTCTCTTTGGAGGTAGCTTACGCAAAATGAAGAGGACTAGTGCCGATGGAAGTACTTCTACCACCTGCGTATTATTATATTTTTCCCAGTTAGCGAAGAAACCAGAAACAGAGATTACTGAGGGAGAGAATTAATGACGGTCTTAGTTACTTACCATATAGTAGATTAAGTTCAGAACAGGGTGATCAAGCACATCCAGAGTTAAATCCCTGTCAAATGCTGACACACCCACCTGAATCGTTGTGCAAGAAAGAAACATTTTTAAAAACACTCATCATCATAACTGATGATAAAGATTTCATTCTTTAGACTCTATATCTCAGAGCTTACCACTATGCATCTTATGAGGAAGCAGGTGAAGCATATGGCTGTCACAGATCCAACCTGCAATTTAATACCATCTAAATTACAAAGGCTAATCTCAATGAAACGCAGCGAATTTGAAGGAGGTCAATAATGTTTTGTGTCGAAGTTTCAATGGAACTAAGACAACGATGCACATGCACAATGACTACCTCATGGAGCTTCTTCCTTCTCCCTTTTGACTCAATGGGGAACCTTCTTAGCATAATAAACAATCTATATACCAGAAAAAAAAACAGATGAGAAAAAACAATCCCTATTAAAGAACTTCCAAACACTTTGATTACGAAACAAGCAGAAATACACAAGAAACACATACCTTCCTCCATACAGCAAGAAGCCTAACGCAGCAATGAAAGACACAACTAGAAGAGCATGAAAAAATATCCAAAAAGTTAGTACAGACTACAGAGCTCAGAAAGAGAGTATTGAAGATTGGGGTTTAGCAGACAAGGAACCTAACCTGCCATAAATATCTTTCCAACTAGCTCCACAGTGCTGTTATCATTTACCCAGATGCATACCCAGATTACAACCTGATATAGAAATCAATCACATGTCAAGCATATTAGTCTTTTGATTCACCTAAAAATTTCTACAAAAGTGAGAAAGGTTCACACAGATTATTTCTAGCAAAGTACAACTACAAAATTACAAGACAAGGACGAGAGAAAAAAACAATAGGAATTAGACATGAACCTGAGCCAAATATACAGCAGCATTGACTGAGATATAAGTTATCCGCAACTTATCAGTTGGTAAGCTTCTCGCCTGCTCATTGGTGGAAACAACATGTATATTTAGAATTTGTTTGGTTGGTTAAAAAAAGACATTCTATATAGGTACTTGCCTGGTGATATATCTCTGCCCAGAACAGAACGAGCAGTGTGTATGCAGAGAAAAAGAGGAGGCCCGGAAGATCCAATAATATCCAGCAAAGAGCCTGCATTACCTCAAGTCAACAACAACGCAGTGGCGGAGGCAAAAATTATTTTTGATGGGGGCAAAGACATCAAACTAAAATATTTAGAATGAGGGCATATAGATTAGTTCTAATAATTTACACTAAATTTTCTAATTTTGTTGGGTTCAATGGCCCCCACCTTACTCTATGTGGCTCCGCCACTGCAACAACGTTAGATACTTAAAAAGATGTAGTATGCTAACTCGAGCAGAGATATAAAATGCACAGAAACATGTTATCATATTTGTATCTCAAAGTGAATTTGCTCTAAAAAAAACAAACCAACGCATGCGATTAATGTCACCAGAACATCAATCGAGCAGACTATCTCACCTTGGGATGCACGAGAAAGACTTGATGGTGAAATCCAAATAGAACCGCACGAACTGCACAAAGAAAAAAAATAAAATCAAAGCTATAAGGCAAACACACACAATCCTCTCGTTTGTCAATGGGAACATAAAAGATCAGCACCTCCATTGACGACAAAGTTCATAAGATGAAACACCTTCTGAGTGGTCCAGCCATATTCAGGCACTCTCATTTGGATCCTCACCAATTGAACCTTCCAACCACAACACAACACAATTCAAACAAAGTCAAAAACTGCAACACATCCACAATCTACCGGAACACAAAGACAGTGTAGAGCTTTCTCAACCATTCAGCATTACTAACTTCGGTAACTTAAACAGAAAAAGATGTTTCATCAAATCAAACAAACAAACACAATAACAAAGAAAGACTGCCACCAGATTATATATTCCAAGCCATCTTCTTTTTTTTTTTTAAACCAAAGAGGAAAGACAGTTCAATCACGTAACACATTTGACCTAGACACCCCTCAAATCAAAGGTATTTGTTAGAAAGAGGATAACTTTAAGTGGTGAAAAGAGAGAGAGAGAGAGAGAATCGTACAAGAGCGATGGCTGAGACAAGAGCGTAAGCTCCACAGAGAGAGAAGAAGATCCCATCTTGCCACTGAGTTGACTCGTTAACCTCCTCCCACCAATTCTCCATCTCCACAGGCATCATCACGCTCGAATCCCTCCTCTGCTATCTTTTCAGGGTGGGGATGGATTACACACTTCGGATTCGACAATCCAGAGAAAGGTACGATTTTTCGACTGAAATCGAGAAACCCTAATCAGCTCTTTGAGAATCGAGCAAAATGGGGGTGATTTGTTTGAATATCTGCAAACCCACAGGTCAGATGGCAGAGAGAGAGAGAGATGAAATGAAGAATGAAGATCCAACGGTTGGAAACGTTTTCATCTTTTTCGATACTGTGTAGGTTGCCTGCTTGCCTGTAGCTTCTGGCTTGTTCCTTCACACGTCCTATTACTATTTTATGACTTTTATAACCGATATTTAAAATAAAATATGTAATTTCTAACCTCAAAATACAAAAAACACATTTTTTACAAAGTAAGTACAATTTTTTTTTATAAATGGTTCTTTGGTTTGAACAAAAAAAAAAGTTCTTTGGTTTATTTTGTGTTGATTTTTTCTGTATAGTTTTGGGATTTTCCCAATTAATACGATAGGGGTTTTAGTCTTTTTTTTTTTTTTTTTTTTTTACAACAAAAGGCTATAACGAAACTAAGTAGATTCCTGATCCAAGAGCCACCTTGGAGGAATCGAATCAACATAAACCATAGCAGCAGGCTGATTTCTAGCACCTCGTGCCAGCTTGTCCGCCAATGTATTTTGTGCCCTCGGAATATGCTGAATAGTGAAGGGATGAAAAAATTCCTTACATCGTAGAAACTCTTCCATGTGTGTAGTGAACGCTGGTCATTCTGTTGGTGTAGACACCATCTTCACCAGTTGAGAGCAGTCAGTTGCAAACACCACTTCTGAGATTCGTAGGGTCTTCATGCACTCCATCGCCCATATCAAAGCTTCACATTCTGCATGTAAAGGTGATAGACTTTTGCGAATAGACATGGCACCCATCATAGTATCAGTAGATCCACCTGCTTCATAAAACCATCCTTGTCCTGTGCACAAATCTTGTGCCCTCCAAGCTCCATCGATATAACATCTACTTTTATCACCTATGATAAGATGATCCACATTTTGTAATGATCCTGTATTTGGAGGATCTTTGGTTTGTGATTCTGCCCACATAACACTTTCAATTTGTGCGGTCCGGAGTAGATCGAAAGGATCCCATGTTTGATTTTTGAAAATTTTTCCATTCCTATTTTTCCAAATAAACCATAGAATCCAGGGAAAATATCCCAAATCTGGTTCTTTTGGTAATCGCCAAAACAGATAGTCCATGTTTGTAAAAATAGATGAGGTCGGGAAAATTCCTGGAGAAGACGGTACATTAGATAGTGCCCAAATTTGAAGTGCGAAAGGACATTCAAATAACACATGATTAATGGATTCTTCCTCAGCCCCACACATCTGACATTGCGTATCACATTTAATTCCACGTGAGTGGAGATTCTTATATACCGGTAAGCAACCAGAAATTATTTGCCACACAAAATGTTTCAATTTTGGTGAACACTGCAATTTCCAAGAATGTGCCAGTAAAGGTTTAGTATTTGGGCCCATGTCCAAATTAGTTTGTCCCATATCAGGATATAATTTCTCAGTACGATATCCAGATTTAACTGTATATCTACCGTGATCCGTAAAATGCCAGCCATAAGTATCCGCCTTAGGGTTTCGACTAATTGCTAGACTCAATATGGTACTCACATCGTCCTGATGAACATATGCGTTGAGTAAATCCAGATTCCAAGACAAAGTTACTGGATTAATAAGATCCTCCACCTTAAGTAATGGATTCAAAAATTGATTCGAAAATTTTGGGGTTGCTGACCTCGGGCGAGGAGCGGGGATCCAAGGATCATTCCAGACTGAAATGCTTGAACCTGTTCCCACTCTTTTGATTAGCCCTTTATTAACCATAGGTCTAGCGGATGTAATACTTCTCCATCCATAAGAGGGAGAGTATGATCTAATGGGATCCAAAGGATCTGATTTCCGATAATAGCGTCCTTTGAAGACTCTTGCAAACAGCGAATCCGGTTTATCGATTAAACGCCATAGCTGTTTTGCTAATAAAGCCGTGCTAAAATTCTGAATATCTCTAAAACCGATGCCCCCTTCAGCTTTATCCTTACATAACTTATCCCACGAAAACCAATGCATACCTTTTGAGTTTCCGCTACCACCCCACCAAAAATGAGCAACTGTACTCGTAAGTTTCTTAGTCACCGTTTTTGGTAGACGAAAACAAGACATCACATGAGTTGGCATGGGAGATGCCACTGATTTAATTAAAACCTCTTTGCCACCCTTCGTAATAAATCTAAGAGTCCAATGATTGACCTTGTTATTAACCCTTTCATTAAGAAAACCAAAAATCTGTGTTTTAGAGCCTCCCAGACTCTCTGGAATCCCCAGATAAGTTCCCATACCACCTAGTATAGTTATACCTAATATCTGCTGTACCTCCAATCGTGTTGACTCAGGTACCTTATGTCCAAATTGTATGGACGATTTCGAAAAATTAATCTGTTGTCCTGAGGCACCTTCATAATCTTTCAAAATCTGTAGAATGACCTCGCATTCTTGTTTATTAGCTTTGCAGAAAAAAAGGCTATCATCCGCAAATAATAGATGAGAAATTGCCGGACTTCCACGTGCAATTTTTTGTCCAGTTAATAATTTTTCCTCTTCTTTCTTCCTAATATTTGCTATTAATGCTTCAGTACACATAATAAATAAATATGGTGACAAAGGGTCACCTTGTCGCAAGCCTCTATGCGATAGGGGTTTTAGTCATTGGGTTTACTTTAGTTTTTTCTTGAATGTTGAATGATAAGATAAAGTTCACCTTTTTTCCTATTTTGCATTAGGAATTGTTGAATCTTATATCTATATATTTATTACTAAGAAATGTTAACACAAGACAAGTTTCAACTATCAGTTAAAAGGGGATTATATGCTAACTACTTCGAGTGAAATTCAAATTTAAACATGTACTATGATATTAAAAAGCATATTCTGATAAAAGAGATGTAATGAGAAGAGTCAAACAATGAGTTTACCTATTTGCTTCCATAAAAATCATGTTACATGAATATTTAAAATTTAGCTGAATAAGTTAAAACTTTCAGTGTGATAAAAAGTTATAAAAGAGGAACAATTAAAAGTTTAAAATATTATAAATGCAAAACATTTTTTTGTAACATTACAAATACAAAATATTTACTTATAAATACACACATATATATATATATATATATTAGATAGATGTGCAGGCCTGATTTTGATTTATTTGGGGTATGCCATCGTGACAAATATGTCCACATGCCATATTAAGATAATGTTCCATAACAAAAAGGGAGTATTAGGTAGGCCGCTTGACTCGTGAATCTTAAAGACGTGTTAGACATCAAAAGCACGTGTGTTTTAGGAGTTGATTGGTAAGTGCTTTGATTTCATTTTTTGACCGTAGAAATATTGCTGTGGTTTTTATTGCTTTGGCTTTAGATTTTTAATTTTTAAAAGTCTTTAAACATGGGCTGTAGGTTTTTATCTCTGCAGAGAAATTGTAAAGACATAATTTCAAAGAAATGATGTGGATTTTATAAAAAGGCTGTGAATTTAAAAAAAAAAAAATCAAGATTGGTGTAGATTTAGTGCTCTAGAAAGAAATGAGGCTGTAGAGAGCACTCACAGCCACTACCAATCACACCCTTAACCGGGTTTTTACGTAATAAAGTTTGGAATCATTTTAATTGCTCTAATGGTTCATCAAATTGTTTTAATAACTGATAATTGAACAAACGAGACACTTGGGAATTCATCAAAGAGGCTAATGAAAGAAACATGAAATGTTTATAGAACAAACCAAAATTCAATGATTTAGATATTGACGGTCCATGTGGCAGCGTCATTTCCACCTCAAAGTATCATCAGAACCAGACAAATCTTTAGCATTACCGAAGAGATCATTTTTAAGCATCTCGCTGTAGTTGAAATCTGACTGAACTACACAACGGTGAAAAAAAGGCAAGGACACAAACAAAACCAGTCGAAGCAAACTTGATAATGTCTATAGTTCGCAATATACTTGACCGCGCGTGTCTCTTATATCGACGTTGGCACCAAACGGTTGAGACATAACAGCAGGGTCAAGGTTCCAACAACAATAATAATGACAGGCTTCTTCTTGGAATTATTGGAATAGCTGCCAGAACTAAAACGAAGCTTGTCCAATGAGTCAACCAGCTTATGATTCTCTTTCGCAATGTTCTTTGCAAGACGGGACCCTTGCAAGACATAAAAAACAAAAATCAAGCCAAATACAACATATTCAGTTTCCTACTGATCTGAAAAATATTCTACACGAAAATCCAGGTAGCTAAGGAAAGGAGACAAAGCAAGAGGTGAGTGAAGAAGGCATAGGATTTTCACAAACCTAGGAACCACTCTATAAAAAGCACACTTTCAAGTTCAAAGTTTCAATTTTGATATATTTAAAAGAGTTCATGCTTAACATAATTCCAGAAAATGAGAAACACAAACTTGAAAGGGTATTTTATTGGCTTGGAAAAAGAAAAAGAAGTATATTTTTAAAAGCAAATGAACATTTTCCATTACACAAAAGATAATTTGTTTGAAGAGGAAATTCACAAAATTTGCTTTGTAAGAACTTGAGGTGCAAAGTTTCTGTTTACTTACAGTTCAATAATTTTATTTTTCAGTTTTATTTGGTTTAGTATGGTTAGATCAGTTGTTATTTATGATTTCTTATAAACAAATTAGTTGAGATTTATAATCTTTTTGACCTTCAAGTTTACAGTTCATAACTTTGTTCCCATGGTGGAAAGTAGATGAAAGATTAAAGACAACGATTTGTATTGTTTTCAAAGTTCAACCGAAACAGGACATAAACAATTAAACATCCGCGCCAGAAAAGCATAAAAACAGAAGAGATATTCGAAGTAGCAAAAGAACATGTAACGTAAAACACGACAAATATAACAATAATTTTACAAAACCAAAAAGTTATATATGAACGTGCATTCCAATTATAAACTCACGCAGATTCCACACCATCTTCTTCTTCTTCAGCTACAGATTTATTTTGCCTCAATTTTCTTCAGACAAAAGAAGTCTACTGGACAGGATGGTACTGAACTGGTGGTCTCTTTGGAGGTAGCTTACGCAGAATGAAGAGGACTAGTGCCGATGGAATTATCTCAACCACCTTTGTAATTCCGTTTTTTTTTCCGAGTCAGTGAAGATACAGAAACACAGATTTAAATATGGTAAAGATAATTAATAAAGGTTTTAGTTACTTACCATATAGTAGATTAAATTCTGAACCGGACGATCAAGAACATCCAGCCTCAAATCCCTGCGAAAAGCTGATACACCCACCTGAAAAGTTTTTGCAACAAATAAATATTTTTTTTAAAAAACACTCATCAGCATAACTGATCATAAAGATTTCATTCTATATCTCAGAGCTTACCACAATGCATCTTATGAGGAAGCAGATGAAGCATATGGCTGTCACAGATCCAACCTGTAATTGATTACCATTTCTCAATTACAAAGGCTGATCGATAAAAAAAACAATGAATTTAAATGAAGGCAATGCAAAAATGTCAAAGTTCATTGGAACTAAGACAAAGATGCACAAGCACAATGACTACCTCATGGAGCTTCTTACTTCTCCCTTTTGACTGAATAGGGAATCTTTTCAGCATAATAAACAATCTATATAGCATACCAAAAAAAAACATGTGAAAAAACAACGCCAGTAAAGCCATTAATTGAATAACTTCCCAGACACTTTGACTACGAGATAAGCAGAACACAAAAAACACATACCTTCCTCCGTGGTGCAAGTAGCCTAACGCAGCGATGAAAGACACAACTAAAAGAAGGAAAATACCCAAAAAAAAAGAAGCATTACAGAGTTTAGATATGAAAGAGAATATTGAAGAATGAGCAAATGAGTATACTTGCTTCACCAGACTAAGAACCTACCTGCCATAAATATCTTTCCAACTAACTCCACAGTGCTGTTATCATTTACCCAGATGCATACCCATATAACAACCTGATACAGACATCAATCACATGTCAAACTTAGTCTTTTGATTCCCCTGTAAATTTTAAACAAAAGTGAGAAAGGTTCACACAGATTCTTTTGTAGCAAACAATAACTACCAAGTTAAAAGACAAGGACGAGGGAGAAAGCAATAAGAATCAGACATGAACCTGAGACAAATATACAGCCACATTGGCTGCAATATAGGTTTTCCGCAGCTTATCCGTTGGTAAGCTTCTTGACTGCTCATTAGCGGCAACAAAAACTGAGAGTCTACGCATATCAAAGAAAAATCTTTATAGATAGTTTACTTGCCTCGTGATATATCTGTGCCCAGAACAGAAGGAGCAGTGTGTACGCCGAGAAAAAGAGGAGGCCCGGAAAATCCAGTAATATCCAGCAAAAAACCTGCATTACCTCAATTCAACAACAACATTAGATACTTAAAAACTATTTTCAAACTCCATCGTTTATACACTTAAATAGCAATAAATCAAGTTTGTGCTACAAAAATTAGTACGCAAAAGGGAAATCACTGAAACAACATTAACTAGAAGTTAAAAAGACATTTTTATTTTATTTAGGTTTAGAATTTACGATTTAGTATTTATGGAATATAGGTAAGGTCAATGTTTAAAATTTAGTGTAATTTAGTGTTTTTATTAATTAATAAATGTGAGTATTTTGTGAATGCTATTTTTGACAAAAAAACTAAAAAAATGAAATTTCCTTTCCAAAATCAAACAAACAAAACCAGATTTACACTGAGAACAGGTCGAGCAGAGATAGGATAGATGACATAAACACCTTATCGTTTTGTTTTAAAAATTATAATTTTCTTTCAAAAAACAAACCAACGTATATTTGTCTACTCAACATATCCTTATTTGTTTCTCTATTTATAGGGAAATGTGACATTCTTCTATATTCTACACTACATTTGAAAGTTTCTATTTTAGATAAAAACATTGGATCAATCTCATCTTTATTATAAGAAAATAACAAAGTACTAGATAATAATCCGCGCGCGTGCACGGATGAGTTTATTATACTAATGTTTATTCATTAAATGATTTTAACATTTTACAACACTACAATTTTCACTACAATTTTATTGGTTGTAAAATGACGAATACAAATGTTGGTCTTTTAAATGTATTATCGTTAACGTATTACATTACATTTTAATTATTTTTAAGATTTCATACGCACAAAAGATAATTAAGTTTTACGACTGACACAAATCACGAAAACCATAAAATGGGAAAAATAGTTAGGTTTTCTGCTTTCGTTTTGTTTACTATTGACTCTCTATAGTGATTTCAATTTCTACATCTATAAAACTGTGCTTTTGTTCTCGTTTCTCTTTCACTGATATGAGTTTTTTTTTTTTTTTAATTTCTTCTGTGAATTCGGTGATTACATAAATGTGAATTTAAAAAGGTGGACATATATAAAAATTAGTCTCATTCCAAATACATATCTAAGAATCAAATGTTTGAAGAAAATCACCGGCAAAATCTATTCACATGTTAGTGTTCGAATCTATTATATCAAGCTGTTATAGAATATAAGTGCACACTCAAAATATAAATGTCTGTCTGGTATACATTCGTCAGTTCGGTCTAAAAATCATCTAATTATAAAAAGAAAAAAAATTACTTATTTTATTAACCTAAACTTTTGAGATTTAGTTACTTAAGAGTATACCAATAAAAAAATACAATACTTACCATCATAGTATATGTAAACTATGTATAAAATAAGAATTGTTTGATTTTTTAAATGATAAACCAAAAAAACTTATAATAAATTGTTCAAATATCTCATTTTTACAGTTGCAATAGTTAGATATGGTATTAGGAAAAACAAATATTAGATGAATGACAAAATCTCTCATTCTTCGAACAAACTCAAAAGGAGGTGATGAAAATCTTGTCATGATATTTCATTAAAAGATTTTTAGGAATAAAAATCAAGACTAAAATATTCAATCTGAATGAAATAATATATACATATATGTAGTGCTTCCAACATTAAAAATTATTTCCATTTGACAAAGTGTATTTCTGGGATTGTCAGGATTAAATAACATATTATAAACCACCTATTAAGAAAATAAATTGTATACATAAAAATATATACATTAGAGTAAACACATAAATCAAAACCAATACTTTTTGTTTAATTACAATCGTGTTTTTGGTAAACATATCAAAACAATAATTTTATTTACTTTATATGGTAAATAATTAAACTTTATTGATATTGGCATAGATATATATAGTATATTTTAATATAAATATTTATTATTGACATTTCCTACTCATATGATTTTATTAACATTTGTATATTTGCTGTAACAATAATTTAAACTGTTAATCACAAAACTTTAATGTGAGATTTATCAATTTAAATTTCAAAATTAAAATATTAAGATCTCAATAATTTTCAATGCAAATTTTGAAATTAACATATTTATATATTTTATATAGTATATAATTTAATTTAAAGATATTGATACATATATAATATGAATATCTATTAATGAGATTTCATATTCATACGATTTATGATCATTTATATCTTGCTTGAACAAAAAAATGTTAAACCATTGATCACAAAATTTTCAGTGTGAGACTTTTACTTTTTTTAGTAATTTATAGTAGTTTTAAAAAATTAAAAATATAACATATAAGAAAACATCTATTTTTATTATATGCTTAATGTGATTGATTAATTTCTTTTAATAATATAAATTAATTAAACAAAGAAAGAATTTAAAAAATATTATCAAATATGTATTATTCATAATCATTAATTATCAAATATGTTAATCATATTAGGTAATTTCGTTGATTTTATTTAAGGAAAGAATTGAAAATATTCTTTTGTACACTACTAATCAATTTGATAGTTAGTTTAATAAAAACTATAATATATATTTATATAAACCAACTTATTTTTTAAGTATTCTAAGAATCATATTAGTGATGACACGCATGAAATATTGGAGATGAATAAGCGTCAAACCCTATGCAGAATCTCACCTTAGGATGCATGAGAAAGCAAACCAACACAACACGATAACAAAGAATTATATTATCGTATTGGGACCGATTTGTACACGAAAATATGTTATAATGCTCTAAGATTAATAGATAAGAAATATTGGAGATGAGTAAACGTCAAACCCTATGCAGAATCTCACCTTGGGATGCATGAGAAAGACTTGATGTTGAAATCCAAACAGAACCGCACGAACTGCACAAAAATCAAAACAAAAGTGAAAAATATAACCTAAAAATCCTGAAGCAAACAAGGAAAAAAAAACACAAAATCCTATCATTTGTCAACAAGAAACAAAGATTATCATCACCTCCATGGACGACAAAGTTTAGGAGATGAAACACCTTCTGAGTGGTCCAACCATATTCACGCGTTCTCATTTGGATCCTCACCAGTTGGACCTGGCAACAACAATCCAATTCATACAAGGTCAACTAGTTCCCTTCATTTTTCCCACAAAAAATATTCCAAAAATATTTTACTTCTTTTAAAAAATTTACAAAATTTATTCAACTTTAATTTTATCCTAACTAAATATTCATTAATTATACATAAATTTATTTTTCAATAGAATATGAAATCATTTATATCAATTTATAATTGTATTAATGAAAGTACTAATAATTTTAACTATAAAACATATATATTTAATCATTTTAGATATAAACAAAAACATGTAAATTTAAAAAATCAGTATTTAAATAAATAAAAATGTCAACATAAAATAAAATAATGTATAATGTATATTCAAATTTAATGTGATGCTTATATTTTCATATTTTTCTCAAAGATGATATATATATACCAGTTGAAAATAATCTTCCCTCGTTTTTATATGAGACCCTTTTTATATTGGTCTATGACAAAAACGATGTCTCATGAAAGCAAACCAACACAACACGATAACAAAGAAAGATTGCCACCAGACTTCACGTACAAGACATTTTTCCCTTTTCTTTTTAACAAAAGAAGAAGACAGTTCAAGCACGCAAGAGATTTTGACCTAGACACCCTCCAATCAAAGACCTAGAAGATACTTAAAGAAAAAAGGCCTGACTTTGAGCCGTGAAAAGAGTGAGAGAAAGATAATCGTACAAGAGCGATGGCGGAAACAAGAGCATAAGCTCCACAAAGAGAGAAGAAGATCCCATCTTGCCACTGAGTTGACTCGTTAACATTGTCCCACCATTTCGTCATCGCCGTCACGAAGATTTGTGCTATCTTTTGCCGGTTATGATGGATTACACTTCCCTAATCAGCTCTTGAGAATCAGAGAGAGAGATGACTTGTTTGTATATATGCATACCCACAGGTCAGATGGCAGAGAGAGAGAGAGAGAGAGGAAGAAGAAGGAAATGAAGATCCTACGGTCGAGGATGATGCGACCTTTTCGACATTCTGTAGGTTGCTTGTAGCTTCTGACTTGTTCCTTCACATGTCCTCCAAATATTTTATGACCGATGAAGTCAAGAGTCATTTAAAATTCAAGCACAATTCAAGCACGATTTATGACTTCAACATTTTTAATTTACTTTGAATATTAACTTGAAATTTCGACAAAACAATTTATGTAAGGGATAGTGTAGCCACCGAGTTTTGTATAGCTTCACGTTCCAATCCAAGTATATACTGCTTCAACCAGACCTATTCGATAGTAAGTAAAGCAACCCGAAAATTTAATAAATACAAGGCACTATATTGTAACCAACGAGTGAAATAATTCCAGTCAAAGCAGCTAAGGTGATTATGTCCTTTTGATATATTTGGCATGAAAATGAAGTTGCAACGTTTCAATTTGGTTCAGACATGAAGATGTACTAGGGTCAAAAGAATCCTCCAATCCTGTAGAAAGTTTTAATCTACAAAACTCTTAATGTCATAATTAAAAAGATATGTTTATAGACCACTACACTAAAATATTTTGTGCTAAATGAGCAACCTGAACCTTGTGACAGGAGCCTTTAAAGGTTACTTCATATGTAAGGATATTGGTAATGCTAGTAGATAAAGGGAAACATTTGAAACATTATGTCTCCCTATATGCTATCTCTTACTAAGTGAAGTTCAAATCTGAGAATGTTGCAATAGAAACAAAACTAAAGAACAATCAACTGCGGCTGCAAAAGGTTTACTACTTAAAGTAATTATACACTACATAAACCAATTTGTTGAAGCAAAACTATATATGTATTGAAGACAATCTACCAACAAATGCACGTTTACTAAACATTCACTCATTTCTCTGCCTCCATCCTCCATGTTTGTCTTGTAAACCTCTCACATTCTCAAGCATATTTATACTAATTACTGAGCGGAATTTCTTTCAAACCGGGATATAACCGAAACCGAATTCTTGAATCAGACCGTACAGGATTGAATTAACTTTAGTCTTTAGCATACGTCATAGTCATTGGTCATCATACCACCAAGCAAAAAGAAAATCCTTGAGCATGCATATGTGAAATATATATAAATATTGTTTTTTAATTTACACTGGTAAAAGAAAAGCAGAATATGCTCATTGACATTATAGATTGTAACAAATTAACACATAATTTAAAAGAAAAAAAGTTTATGTAGATCTAGAATGTTTTTACCTTAATCCACATAAACAATACTCTACACACGCAAGCCCTTCTCATCATTCTTCAAGATCCTATAGTTGAAACCGGGAACCCGATTCTCACCGGACACCTCCACCGCCGAGCACATACTCGGCAAAAACCTACCACCGCCACCGCAACTCTGCCGCTTCTTCTTCTTCTTCTTCTTTCTCCAGTTTGTTCTAGAGAACCAAGAACTCAGACGTGATGAGTGGTCTCTTTGTTCAAAACCATTAGTGTTTTCTTCAGAGTATCCTCTCCGTGGATCGTACTGGGGACATGTATTGAAGTTTTTGAAGTAGTCGATTTCTTTACGTACAAGCGATCCAATAGTTCCTCGTGTCCCTATGGGGATTTGAGCAGCCATTGACAAAGAGGCTTGTGAGTTGTGTTCTGTTTTTTATTTTTCTTCTTTTGTTCTATTGATCAAGTGGTAATGAAGTGATGTGGAGATGCTTGAAGCTAAAGAAATAGAAAATGGTTTCTTCTTTTTATATGATTACTTTGGTTGGTCATCTATTTCTTTATTAATTGTTTTCCTTTTTACTGTATTTGAATTATTATGTTCTAAAAATCTCAATTTAAACTTTTTAAAAGAACTGATACGAATCGATCCTATTGACATTTTAGACGGCTATGTTTATAATAAACGTGGTTCTTAGAATATGAATCACTAATAGAGATTTTTACAATGTCATGTTGTTGCAGAATGGACAAGGCAATGATCATCTATGTAATGCCACAAGGTTGTTGGAGAGAAGACAAAATATAATTCGGTTGATAAAAATATTTTAAATAATTCAGAATATTCGATCGAAGGACCCAACTTTTTTTTTTGGCTATACCAAACTTTTTCCTTTAAAGTTAAAAGTCATGTATTTGCATAAGGATGATCTTTCCTTTCATAAATCATGATGAGATTAATTCAATCACTTTCCCTTCTATCATGCCGTGGATTGATTTTCATTTAGATTAATATGTTTCCCATTTTCTGCCCTAAAGTAAGGAACATAATAATTTCAATCCAATTAGGATCTGTGTGATATGTAAATAAAAATAAATCTTTATTTTTATAATTTATTAGAGATCCGTATTATAACTCAAAATTAAATTAACATTAATAAATTAAAATGCGTAAAATTTACACGTAAATGACACTTTAAACTATAAATTATAGTAGAAAGAAATCACACAAAATAACAATATCATTACGTCTATTTTAGTTTAATGCATTCTAAATTCTGTATAGATTTTAGGATTTTTAACATTAAAACCCCTCGACTAAGTTTGTTTTGGGTAAAAACCCTCAAACTAAGTATTTAACGAAAAAAATCCTCAAACTAACTTTATTTAATGAATAAAACCCTAGCAGGTCATAATTACCATTACTACCGGTAAATCTTTAGTTTAGGGGTTTCTACATTAAGTAAACATAGTTGAGGAGTTTTATCGTTAAAAAAAAAAGAATACAATTTTTATAATATTATCTAAAAATTAATAGCTTAAATTTTCAAAATTAGCATTTTTAATTTTTTTTTTGTAAATATATGATTTTGATGTGTTTTTAATATTAACATTATATATGTGTAAATTAAAAATGTAAGAACCTAGAAAATGTAGTAAAAACTATATCTTATCTAATAAAAATCTAATAATAAATCTTTAGATAATTTTTAAAAATTAAAAAACAAGAAAATTATCTAAAGATTTACCTGTAATAAAATTACTAAAATATTAAAAATATAAAAACAAGAAAATATAATAAAAATTATATCTTATCTAATAAAAATATAATAATAAATTTTTAGATATTTTTTATTGTATTTTTTGGGTTTCTTACATTTTTAATTTATACATATATAATGTTGATGTTAAAAACACATCAAACTCATATATATTATTATATAAAGTAATGTTTCCTTCCCTCACAGCGCGCCACGTCAGCATCAGGTAGGAAAATCGGCGTCCGTCGTCTCGACACGTGTCCTCGGTGTGCTAAACGCACCGTTTCATTTATTCGCTACGTTTGTGGGCTTTGTCGCGTGTTGTGAAGATGTCAATATCATCAAACTATCATTATATGATATTTTTTTTTTTTGAACACAATCATTATATGATATATATGTTAGATTATCTGATATATATGAAGATGTCAATATAATCAAACTATCATTCTCATTTACTCTATTAAAAAGTTAAATTCGGATCTATTAAACTATCATTCACTTTTTATAGAGAAAGTAAATCTAACAATATGTTTTCTACATCCTTATCAACTTTCTACTAACTTTTTTAATGCAAATTAGATGTAGTAGCAGAATGAGAAAGAAAGAAACCTGATGAGGATTAACGGTGAAGAACAAATGATGCGTCACTTCCTAGTGAAATGCATGACACATATTCAATGATTTTATTTACAAACAGGACCGACCAGCTAATGACTTGCGTGCATACAACAAGTGATCCAATGTTGAAGGGTCAATAGATGTCTTGCGAGCAGTTTTTGTGCAGATTATGAAGGTTATGTTGTATGCGCGTTCAATCCACTTGTTTAATTTGAAATTATAGACTCGAACATTTGAGAATTCAAATTTATATCATAAGACTATCTAAAGAGATAATTTGGCAACATTCTCACCTGCATACTTTGGCATTGGATGTTTATCCAGTGGAAACCTTCCAGCTCTAAGCCTATCTTGGATTTCATTCACCACTGACTCGACCACAACAAGAATACGCTCCAAAGCCGGAACAAATATCTTTGAATATCGGTGTGAGATGAATAAAATTTGAATCAATATGAAAAAAAACTAAAGGTAATCGAAACACTACCCCATTGTAGGTGAGTACGAGATTCTTCAGATCATCCATCTCCCCCACCACATCTGTTTTTTTCCGCGTCAGGTTTCTTCTCCAAGCCAACTAATTGGGTCACACTAATTTGGTTTGAACAATTTTCTCAGGATTTATGCTTAGCTTTATAAATTCAAAAATAATTGGATTTTTTTAGCTAAGCCCACTTAGACTATGGATATTTTGAGTCTAACTCTGTTTCGGCTATGACTGATCCGAAAACTTAAAATCTTTGCAAAACTTTTTTTAAATGCTAATTTTGAAAATTTAAGTTGCTAATTTTTAGATAATATTATAAAATTTTGATTTTTTTTTCTTTATTTTTATTTTTAATGGTAAAACCCCTCAACTATGTTTACTTAATGTAGAAACCTCTAAACTAAAGATTTACCGGTAGTAATGATAATTATGATCTGTTAGGGTTTAATTCATTAAATAAAGTTAGTTTGAGTGCTTTTTCGTTAAATACTTAGTTTGAGATTTTTTACCCAAAACAAACTTGGTTGAGGGGTTTTAACGTTAAAAATCCTAGATTTTATAGTTTATAATTGTCCTTTTATAGTTCTACTTTTTCTTTTATAAATCAAAATTCCTATCTCTCCCAGGATTTTTTCGGTCCAATTATATGATCATCTCGTCCCAGTTTAAATTGGTGCGATAATGATGTGTCGAGTTTTAACCCGATTATCTAACTGCAAGTGCACAGTAAAGTACGCAGTAGTAATGCGGGATCGAATCCACAGGGACCGATGATCACACGTAGAGTTGCAGACAAGTTAATAGCTACAGCGAACGAAGATATATTTTTGATGGTTTTTTATTTAATTTTCTTTAGTGTCACAAAACATAAACAAGCTGTAAAAAAAAATGATTTAAACGATTTGAAAACTATTTTAAAACAAACGTTGGGCATTGGGAATTCTCAGGGATTTCTTTTTAATCAAGATACAATTAATGGCAGACACAAGGATATATTAAAAACCGTCTAGAACTCAAACACGATATTAGAATTAACCTACTTCCGTAGCGCTAATTCTCTATGTTATAGAAATCTCCACACTAACTTCCGCTGAGTTTCAATTTCTAAACAAGCATTAAGAACAGGTTCAATATGTTCACAAAGCGCAAAACATCAACTTCCGAGGGTTAAGGACACTTTGCTCATCTAAAGTATTTTCGAAAGTTCAAACAATCACTTTCGGTGCATCAAACAATCTGATATCATGAACTAAGTGATCAATTCAGTTCAAGCAGTAAGAAATCCATTAGATGAAGAACCAAAACGTAATCCCTTAGTCTACACACGTTTTATGAATCAAAACATCAAGAAATCCCCTATGAGAACCCTTAAACCCAACTAGATGACTACTCACACATAACTAAGTAAGAACAACACGATTTTGATGAAGAAAACATGATAAGATTGTATTAAAACAGAGTAAAGGTTCAGAAGATCTTCTCCAAATGGTTTTGAGATGAACTCCTTTACAAATCTTCACAAATCACACAAAACAAGTTACAAAACTCTCAAATCTCTCTCAAGAACTTGTAAATCTCCTTCTTGGTCGTCTCTAATCTCTTCTGAGTCCCAAAAGTCCTCTCTTCTAGTCCATTATTGAAGGGAGTGGGTAAAAAGGAGTGAAAAGCTCATTGGTGCGTGTGGAGCCCGTAGAGCGTGGGATCGGTCGATCCTCAGTGGTCGGATCGGTCGATCTAGTGCATGAAACCGTATGGCTTTTCTTCTTAGCTCTGGATCGGTCGATCCACAGACAATGGATCGGTCGATCTATGTCCTGTGCGATCAATACTTCTCATTCGGTCCATTGTTCGGTCCATCTTGCTTCTGAATAAATTCCGAATGCGTTCTTTTCTTGCAAGCTATCTAGTAACCTGCATATTACACTTAAGAACACCAAAACGCATCAAATATACCAAAACATTAATTAAAACCGACCATTTAATTGCTCCAAAACGAGTTTAGAACCGTTAAAATCACGGAATATCAACTCCCCCAGACTTGAATCTTTGCTTGTCCTCAAGTAAAGAGGATCAAAATTTGGGAGCTCGCTAACCCTCAGTAGACCTTACCTTGTGATTTCGCTAACCACTTAAATCAGAAACTGTCAAGGCATTCATTCCAAATCCCCACCAAGACCGCGCAAACCTTTCCATATTTCAGACCTGCAAGTCTCAGTTTCAAGTAATCAACTCTTTACATTCATTAAAAAGGGCGTGACCTTTCCACCAAAGATATCTCCATCAGGTATAACGGGCTCGGTGTTTGGGAGGCTGTTTTAGTGTTTAATTAGGTGAGGCTCAAGTGTTTGTGGGTATCAGCGATAACAAAAAATGCAAAACATTATGCAAAATCGCTGGAGAAGTCGAGTATATTGATAACCACGTTTTCGAACTGCTCAAGTCTCAAATGATCAAAACCCAACAAATCTCAAACTCTAACCCCAAATTTAAACAACGCATCATCTCTGGTACAAAAAATAAAAATAAATGTCTATTACGAAAACTTATACAAACCGAAATCGAATATATACACTGCGATGCAATCACACACTTTCAACACCCAATTTTTCTATTTACACCTCTAGACACACAGGTCCGTGTCTAACCACCTAAATGTTCCGATCCTACCTAAGCAGTCGGATGAACCATGTCTACCCTAATCTCTCCATTGTTTTTGCACATGTATGCACATATGATCAGTGTGTAAGAATGCATGGAGATGAAATAAAAGGGTAAGGTGTAGGTGTGGTACCAAACTATTGATGAGTCTGGCCATTCAGGATTATTAAAGAGTGGTAAAATGTGGTAAAGAAAATCCTGAATGTGTATATGGTGTACCGTTTCCTGATGTTGATTCCTGGTCAAAAGAAATTAAATTCATTAATGGTCAAAAATAGTTGAGTCGATTACAATTCACCGAGACTTGATAAAAGATTTAAGGAGAGGTTGTTTGGTCAAGTGGTTCCTCGGTTTGTCTGCGCTAACAGTCCTGAAAAATTGCCAATATGAAATGTAATGCACAACACACAAGGAAATAGTCTAATAATCATCACAGGGTCTGATAAAAATGCGTAGAGAGTTTTTAAAACACAAGCAAATCCGATAAACTAAGAAAATGAAAGAAATAATGCAATATGGTACATAAGTAGCATCCTCCCCCAGACTTACTTCACACCGTCTCGGTGTGAAAATAATTCCAAGAGAGATTACCGATCAGGCGTTGCGGTCAGTGCGCCTCTTCGAGCGCCTCTCCAATGCTCCATCATCATCAGAGTCCTCCGCTGCCTCAGGTCCAGCAGCGGTGTCGTGAGCGCTTGAGTCGTCATCGCTATCTCCAGAAACAGCTGGCTGTGATGCGCATCCCTTCTTCTTCTGTCTCTTAGGCATTATCTTAGATCGACCGATCCATACGAGTCGGATCGACCGATCTTCTCCTGAGATCGACCGCTCTACCTAACCCGGATCGACCGATCTCTTACATGGATCGCCCATTCTGTTTCTGTTGGATCGATCGATCTCTGCCTGATCGTGATACATGCCTGAAAATCATCTAAAAACACAACCAAAAATCAATTCACACAAGAAAACATAATCACAAAAGAGAAAGAAAATCAAACCATGTGGGTTGCCTCCCACTCAGCGCTTGTTTAAAGTCGCGAGCCTGACTATTTTGTTGTCCTTAGGCGAGATCAGGTTCCGATAAAGGAATGTTGGTTCCTTCTTCGGGTTTTGCATCTGTGAAGTAAGGTTTTAGCCTCTGGCCATTGACTGTGAACTTCCTCCCATTCTCTTCCAAGACAACAGCTCCATAAGGTCTAACCTCTGTGATGGTGAAAGGTCCGGACCAACGAGACTTAAGCTTTCCAGGAAATAGCTTGAGTCTAGAGTTGAACAGAAGGACTTTGTCTCCAGCAGCGAAGTCTCTCGGGATTATCTTTCTGTCATGCCACGCCTTATTTCTTTCCTTGTAGATTTTGGTGTTCTCATAGGCGTTCAACCGAATCTCGTCCAGCTCGTTCAACTGAACCATCCTCCTTTCTGCAGCGGTTTTAATGTCGAAGTTCATCAACTTCGTTGCCCAAAAACCACTGTACTCCAATTCCACAGGTAGGTGACAAGACTTTCCATAGACCAGATTAAAAGGAGTGGTGCCCAAGGGAGTCTTGTAGGCGGTTCTATACGCCCATAAGGCGTCATCAAGCTTCACAGCCCAGTCTTTCCTTGTTTTGCCTACAGCCTTCTCCAAAATCCCCTTGATTTCTCGGTTCGATATTTCAACCTGCCCACTTGTCTGAGGATGATAAGGTGTAGCTACCTTATGCTTTACTCCATGTTTCTTCAGCAGTTTATCGAACGTCTTGTTGATGAAGTGAGAGCCTCCATCACTAATAACCACTCTCGGGATCCCGAATCTTGGAAAAATGACTGTCTTGAACATTTTCTTGACAACACTAGAGTCATTTGTCTTGCTGGCTACTGCTTCCACCCACTTGGAGACATAATCAACCGCAACCAGGATGTACTCATTTCCATAAGAAGATGGGAAAGGGCCCATAAAATCAATTCCCCATACATCAAAAACTTCAACTTCAAGGATGAAATTTTGGGGCATCTCATTTCTCTTACTGATGTTGCCCTTCCGCTGACATGCATCACACTTTGAGACAAACTCATGGGCGTCTCTGAAAAGTGTAGGCCACCAGTAACCAGCCTGCAGGACCTTAGAAACCGTCTTGAATGTTGCAAAATGGCCTGCGTATTCTGAACTGTGGCAGTGGAAAAGAATCCCTTGCATCTCATTCTCCAGAACACATCTCCTGAATAAACCATCTGAGCATCTCTTGTAGAGGAAGGGATCATCCCAGTAGTAGTGGTTCACATCTCTCATGAACTTTTTCCTCTCATACCCCTTCAGGTTCGGTGGTTCAATTCCAGCACATAGGTAGTTTGCAAAGTCTGCAAACCATGGGAGATCATCCTGAATTTGTCTCATGACACAGCAATCAGCCTGATCCAAATACTCATCCTCCAGCAAGGTGATCACATAGACATTCTCCTCGGGTAATGTATCATCCAGTGGTGTTTCAGCTTCCACTCTCATTCGCGAAAGATGATCTGCCACTCCATTTTCTGCTCCTCTCTTGTCTCTGATCTCAATATCAAACTCCTGTAGCAGTAAGATCCACCTTAAGAGTCTCGGTTTAGCATCTTTTTTCGTCATCAGGTACTTCAAGGCTGCATGATCTGTGTGCACAATTACTTTCGAGCCCACCAAATAGGACCTGAACTTCTCGAAAGCATAAACTACTGCCAGCAACTCCTTCTCAGTGGTAGCATACTTGATTTGAGCATCATCAAGTTCGGCTGGCATAATAGATCACATGGAGTTTCTTGTCTTTTCTCTGCCCCAAAACAGCTCCAATCGCGTAATCACTTGCGTCACACATTATTTCAAATGGCAAGTCCCAATCTGGTGGCTGCACAATGGGAGCACTGACTAGAGACTTCTTGAGAATCTGAAACGCAGCGAGGCAGTCAGCATCAAAAACAAACTTCGCTTCTTTGCACAGCAGACGGGTGAGTGGCCTCACTATCATAGAGAAGTCTTTGATAAACCTCCTGTAAAAACCGGCATGTCCCAGAAAACTCCGAATATCCCTCACTGTCCTAGGAGGCTGTAGGCTGGTCATAACTTCAATCTTTGCTTTGTCAACCTCGATACCCTGCTCTGATATCCTGTGACCCAAAACAATGCCATCTTTCACCATGAAATGGCACTTCTCCCAATTTAGCACCAAGTTCTTCTCCTCACATCTTTCCAGCACCTTGCACAGATTAGCAAGGCAGTCGGTAAATGAAGAACCGTAGACTGAGAAATCGTCCATAAAAACCTCCATAATGTCCTCAATAAGATCAGTAAAGATCGACATCATGCATCTCTGGAAAGTGGCAGGAGCATTGCACAATCCGAAGGGCATTCTCCTGTAGGCAAAAGTACCGTATGGACAGGTGAATGTTGTCTTCTCTTGGTCCTCTGGATGAATGGGTATCTGAAAGAACCCGGAGTAGCCATCGAGAAAACAGTAGTAGGGGTGGTTGGCTAGTCTTTCCAGCATCTGGTCAATGAAAGGAAGTGGGAAGTGGTCCTTCCTTGTGGCTGAGTTTAGCTTCCTGTAGTCAATGCACATCCTATGCCCTGTGACTGTTCTGGTAGGAATCAGCTCAGCCTTCTCATTTGTGATGACAGTGATGCCACCCTTCTTAGGAACCACATGAACCGGGCTCACCCAAGTGCTGTCTGAAATTGGGTAGATCACCCCTGCACTCAACAGCTTTAGAATCTCCTTTTTCACAACTTCCATCAGTTTGGGATTCAGTCTTCGCTGGTGCTCTATGGACGTCTTTGACTCATCCTCCAAGTGAATCTTGTGCATGCAAAGATCTGGAGAAATACCTGTAATATCATCCAAAGAGTACCCCAATGCTTTTCTATACTTTCGCAATTTTGAAAGAAGCAAAGCGGTCTCCACATTATTCAGGTTAGCACAAATAATAACAGGATATGTGGAATTCGGTCCCAAGAATGCATACCTCAGCCCAGCTGGGAGGGCTTTAAGTTCCACCTTTGGAGCATTCTCCTCACTCCAATCTGGTTGGGAGGATGACGGTTTGACGGTTTTATCGGTGCCTGAGTCTTCAAGGCTGACATAGGCGACATGCTTCTCAATCGGTGAGGCTGAATCCAAAATCTCAGAAAATCCAACCACTTCTTGGTTCATGAACCCGAACTCACTCTCCCTTTGGGTCAATGCGACTTGTAGAGGATCATCAGTGTGCAACTCTTCATCCATTTCCTCCACCAGTTCAGTCAATGTATCAACCCAGAAAGTCTGTCCATCAATAGTCGGATTTTTCAGCACCTTCTCCACATTGTATCTCATCGCCATGTCTCCTAGACGTAAGTCTATATGCCCATTCTGTACATCAATCATGGCTCCAGCAGTAGCTAAAAACGGTCTGCCCAAAATGAGAGGATCTTTAGGTTCCTCTTCCAGCTCCAGAACTACAAAATCGGTAAGCACATATCCCTTTCCAACACCAACAGGGATGTTTTCTAGTACACCGACTGGTCTTCTCACCGATCGGTCAGCAAGGACCAAGGAGATCCTTGTAGGTTTGTAGTTCGTCATGCCTAGCCTCTCAGAGACAGAGAAAGGCATTAGGCTCACTCCTGAACCCAGATCGCAGAGACTCTTCTCAAAGGTAAGTGATCCAATGCGGCATGGTAGAACAAATGCTCCGGGATCTTCACGCTTTTTAGGCATGACATTTTGTAGAACTGCGCTACATTCCTCATTGAGCATCAACACACCACGCTCTAGGCTCATCTTATCGGTAAGAATCTCCTTCATGTACCTTTTAAGAGAAGGTACCATCTTCACCGCTTCAACGAATGGCAATCTCATGTAACTCCCCAACAAGGTTCTTTAGCTTCTCGTACTCACGTTCTTTGATCTTCTACCTTGGTCTGGATGGTTATGGAGCCTTAGGAACATAAGCAGGAGGCGCCACATACACCTCTTCAGGTTCAGAGGAATTTGGCTTCGTTGACACGGGATCGGTCGATCCACATGGACCAGATCGGTCGATCTCCGTCCCCTTGGATCGGTCGATCTGTTCCTGAGATCGGTCGATCTCTTTCTTATTCGATCCTTCAATCGTTTTTCCACTCCTAAGTGTTACAGCATTCACAAACTCCTTGGGATTCGTCTCTGACTTCCCTGGTAGAAATCCAGGTGCTGTTCTGCTGCTGGAGGCGGTTTGAGCAACTTGCTTTTCCAAAACTTTCAAATGGGTGTTCAAAGCTTCAAACTTCCCATTAAGCTCTCCATACATGTTATCCACCTTGGTGTTTATCTCTGCAGTGCTATTCTTCTGACCTTCTAGCACCATTTGCAGCATCTTCTTAATTTCGTTATCCTGAGAAGACTGTGACGAAGAGGCATTCCCTTGATTCTGGTAGTTGTTGTACTGCTGCCTTTGCTGAAATCCTGAGTTGCCCGAGTTGTTCCCCTGATATTGATTTCTGTTCTGATATCCTTGGTTGAACACACTCTGGTTCTGATTCTGGTTTTGCCTGTTTCCTGCCTGAGGGTAGGACTGATGTTGTGGATTCTCCACATTGTTGCTCCGGTAAGACAGATTATTTTGCTGATTTTGACTCCATCCAAGGTTCTGATTGTAGCCTCTGTTGTAGTTTCCTTGACCACCAATGTAGTTCACATCAGCTTGCATATCATCTGAATCATCACCAACAGTTTCTTGTGAGGAACGATAGCCTTGCTCCTCCACAAATTTCACAGATTTCTGATCTCTCTTGAGAAGCATCTCAATCTTGGCATTCAGCTCATCTATCTTCTTGGATTCATAACCAACACCCTTCTGGCTGGTGTCAAACCTTGACTTGCGGTTTGCTTTGCTGGATGACAGGTTGTTCAGCAAGGTGTAAGCTTCTTCAACAGTCTTGGTCATGAAATCACCATTACTTGCTGTGTCCATGGCATCTTGACTCTCTTCATGAACTCCATTATAGAAAATGTTCAGCAAGCTCACATCAGTGTAACCATGGTGAGGGCAGTCCTGTGTGTACTCCTTGAAACGCTCCCAAGCCTCATGAAAGCTTTCTGAATCAAGCTGCTGAAAGCTTCCAATTCTGCTTCTCAGATATGTGGACCTTGACTTGGTGAAGAAATGCTGTAGAAAAGCAGCTCTTGTCTCTTCCCATGTAGTAAGAGATCCTGGAGGGATGGACTTTAACCATCTGATAGCTTTATCAGCTAAGGAAAACGGGAACAACCTGCATTTCAAAGCGCCTTGAGGAACTCCATTATGTCTGCTGGTGTCACAGACTCGCTCAAAATGCTCCAAGTGATACATCGGGTCCTCAGACGGGTTTCCATGAAACGGATTTTTCTCCACCAAATTAATGAGACCAGTCTTGATCTCAAAGTCTCTTCTCTCAATGGGAGGTGGGCGAATCCCAGAACGATCGGCATAGAATGCATCTGGTGTATCATAATGTGCAAGCGTCATCCTAGGCATGCCATAGTCTCCAGCCTGTTGTCTTGCAGCTACACCAGCCTGCTGATTATCACCAGCATTGTTGCCTTCTCGTTCATCTACAGGAATTGGATTTTGCGGGTTGTCCTGAAACTGGTCTTCTTGGTGTTCAGCCATTTCAACCTCTTCAGCGGACTCAAGTCTTTTCTTTTTCACTTGTCTCTCTAGGCGGCCGAGCTCTAACTCCAAAGGTATTAAATTCGATGATCCTTTGCTTCTAGTATGAAATCCGCTCATTCACCTGAAAACACAAACAGAAAGAGAAAGACAGAAACATTAGACAAAATAAAAATGCTATAGTCTTAAACTGATCATTAACTCTAGGGTGACCAAATGGTCCCCGGCAACGGCGCCAAAAACTTGATGTGTCGAGTTTTAACCCGATTATCTAACTGCAAGTGCACAGTAAAGTACGCAGTAGTAATGCGGGATCGAATCCACAGGGACCGATGATCACACGTAGAGTTGCAGACAAGTTAATAGCTACAGCGAACGAAGATATATTTTTGATGGTTTTTATTTAATTTTCTTTAGTGTCACAAAACATAAACAAGCTGTAAAAAAAATGATTTAAACGATTTGAAAACTATTTTAAAACAAACGTTGGGCATTGGGAATTCTCAGGGATTTCTTTTTAATCAAGATACAATTAATGGCAGACACAAGGATATATTAAAAACCGTCTAGAACTCAAACACGATATTAGAATTAACCTACTTCCGTAGCGCTAATTCTCTATGTTATAGAAATCTCCACACTAACTTCCGCTGAGTTTCAATTTCTAAACAAGCATTAAGAACAGGTTCAATATGTTCACAAAGCGCAAAACATCAACTTCCGAGGGTTAAGGACACTTTGCTCATCTAAAGTATTTTCGAAAGTTCAAACAATCACTTTCGGTGCATCAAACAATCTGATATCATGAACTAAGTGATCAATTCAGTTCAAGCAGTAAGAAATCCATTAGATGAAGAACCAAAACGTAATCCCTTAGTCTACACACGTTTTATGAATCAAAACATCAAGAAATCCCCTATGAGAACCCTTAAACCCAACTAGATGACTACTCACACATAACTAAGTAAGAACAACACGATTTTGATGAAGAAAACATGATAAGATTGTATTAAAACAGAGTAAAGGTTCAGAAGATCTTCTCCAAATGGTTTTGAGATGAACTCCTTTACAAATCTTCACAAATCACACAAAACAAGTTACAAAACTCTCAAATCTCTCTCAAGAACTTGTAAATCTCCTTCTTGGTCGTCTCTAATCTCTTCTGAGTCCCAAAAGTCCTCTCTTCTAGTCCATTATTGAAGGGAGTGGGTAAAAAGGAGTGAAAAGCTCATTGGTGCGTGTGGAGCCCGTAGAGCGTGGGATCGGTCGATCCTCAGTGGTCGGATCGGTCGATCCTCAGTGGTCGGATCGGTCGATCTAGTGCATGAAACCGTACGGCTTTTCTTCTTAGCTCTGGATCGGTCGATCCACAGACAATGGATCGGTCGATCTATGTCCTGTGCGATCAATACTTCTCATTCGGTCCATTGTTCGGTCCATCTTGCTTCTGAATAAATCCCGAATGCGTTCTTTTCTTGCAAGCTATCTAGTAACCTGCATATTACACTTAAGAACACCAAAACGCATCAAATAGACCAAAACATTAATTAAACCGACCATTTAATTGCTCCAAAACGAGTTTAGAACCGTTAAAATCACGGAATATCAGATAACGATAACGGTTTTTAGAGCATTACCACAACACCAATCACTCAAATCAACCATGGCGTCGCCGATGGTTACCAGAACCTCACCGTGCCAGTTTCTCTCCTGCGCACTTTAGCAGCCGCCCGTTTTCACCATTTCGTTGCTTCGCTACAAACATATCATTTGAGATTTAGAGTGTATCCTTTAGGTCCAGTGTTTAAAATTTTCACTAGGTTTTTAGGTTTAAGGTTTAGCAGGTGGAGGTAATAATTGAGTTTAACATTCATTCAAATAATTAACCGACCACTAACATAAATAATCAATAACAATTAGAAATAACTGAATAATTAGTATTATTATATCATAATCCGTAGACGGGATTGTGACACGTTCATGTTATATCATTATACTTTTAAATAGTTTTATCATTATTTGAGTTAGCAGAATATGAATGTATAAACAATCATATATTTTATTATAATTTTTCAAATACGAATACATAAACAAACACATGGAACATATCACAAAATAATATTGACACACATTTTAGTATATGACTACACTCTTGAATTTATATCTTTATTCGATTTATCCGGCTACTTTTACTTTTTAATAAATTAAGTTCCAATTCAATTCTTGTAGCCTCGTATCTTTACAGATTAGTAAAAAAAAAATGTATAACACATGAAGTAACCACTATGAGTTGGAGATTGAGGGTGAGATCATGCTCAATGACGATAGAATCAATTTCTTGAGGAGAGAAGCAGATCCTTGTTACAAAATTACAGGTTCAAGCTTACTTATTTCTCTGCTCAAGGTCAAGGAAGTGGAGATGGGAGGCTGTTGGTGGTTCAGATACTGCTGTAAATGTGGATCCTGATGATCACAAAGAGGATCTCACCATCCTTGATACAACTGCAGGGGTCTAATCTATAACTCTTGCCGAAAGAGTGGCTTATCAAGTTTCCATAGAGGGTTGGACTTTGAGACGAGACTCCGGGATACTCATGCGAATGCTCCAAGGTTCAACTTCTTGAGAGACTCTTCAGGTGAATATCACAAATATTACCAACACAGTCTTGCTTATTACTCCACTGAGAATACAAGTTAGTGCAAATTTCAGCGAAAATTAAGGGATGACACTCAAGAACAAGCTCATAACTCATTTAAGATGAATATCACTCATATTACCAGTGCATGCTTGCTTAGTGTTTATCCTTTGGGATTAAAGTTGAAGGCATATCATTTGGATTTAGAGTTTATCCTTTGGTTCTAGTGTTTAGAATTTTCATTGGGTTTTAGTTTAAGGATTAACGTGTGGAAGTAAAAATTGAGTTTAACATTAATTCAGATAATTAACCAATCACTAACATAACCGATAACAATTAGAAACAACTGAATAATTGGTATTACTATATCAGAATCCGTAGGCTGGATTGTGACACATTCATGTTATATCATTCTAGTTTTAAATAGTTTTATCCTTATCTGAGTTAGCAAAATATGAATTTATAAACAATCATATTTTATTATGGTTAAACGAATACCAATCAATAAACAAACACATGCAATATCACAAAATAATATTGACACCCATTTTAGTATATGGCTCACTTTTGAATTTTAGATTGTTATACGATTTAGCCGGCTACTCTTACTTTCTAATAAATTAAGTTCCAATACAAATTATTGCAGTCTCATATCTTTACAGATTGATTAAGATAATATGTACCTACAACACATGAAGTAGCCGCTATGAAATGTCCTAACCTTGAACTATATACAATAATTTTGATTCAGTTGCGATTTTGTAGTAAAATCACTCATTTTACATCTTTAAATTAAAATTTAGAAACATTTGAGACTTAGATTTAAGAAAAGAAAGAGGCGAAGAATGTTGTGAAAGAAGGCAAAAAAAAACATGAAAAGAAAGAGAAAAATATATCTTTTTAATGGTTTTCGTGTTTGGACCTAAACCCAAAATTATATCTAATACATAAACCCATAATATATTTCTTACAAAAAATCTTAACCAAATCATAATAGGATGTCCTAATCTAAGCCTAACCCATACTATTTAAGTTATTTTACACCTACTTTTTCACTATTTAATTCACCTTCTCATCCTTGCAAATTGTGGTCTTATTTTAGTATATTGAGCTAAACCTCCCATTTTAATTTTATTTTCATGCAATATTAATTTTGTCATTTCATAATTTCTACTTTATCTTTTCATCTTTTATACTAAACCAAACTTTCTATCTCAGCCCAAACCTCTTATCCTTTCGGCCCAAATTAATGATCATCTCGGCCCATAGTTTTAGTTTGGCGCGATAATGATAGCGATTCTTTAGGGCATTACCACACCACCAATCAATCAAACCAACCATGGCGTCGCCGGCGTTAACAACCGGTTACCGGAACCTCACCTTACCAGTCTCCCTCCTGCGCACATTAGCATCCACCCGTTTCACCGCTCCTTTGTTTCACTGCAAACACTCTCCACGTCTCATTTCTTCTTCAAGGAGATTCACTTGCTTGTCTTCACTTCAAACCGACTCCACGATTCAAACCACACTCTCCTCTTCCGGGTAATGCTCAAAGTTCGATTCTTTTTCATTCAATTCGTTCAAAGTTCGATACTTTATGTGTTCATGTTCTTCTTCAAGTAATGGGTAATGCTCAAAGTTCGATTCTTTTTCATTCAATTCGTTCAAAGTTCGATACTTTATGTGTTCATGTTCTTTTTCAAGTAATGGGTACTCTTAAAGCTCGATTCTTTTTCATTCAATTCGTTCAAAGTTCGATACTTTATGTGTTCATGTTCTTCTTCAAGTAATGGGTACTCTTAAAGCTCGATTCTTTTTCATTCAACTCGTCCAAAGTTTGATACTTTATGTGTTTTTTCAGATACCCTGAATACAATCGGTTGATGCCATGTCCTGCACACAACTTTCCTCCGAGGATCGAGCACATGGTTGTGTTAGAAGACGTTCGTGTAGCTGATTACATCTCTAAGCAATTGGATCTTCCTCCTTTGTAAGTAATTTTAGAGAAGAAAGGGAAATAGAGTCGTCACAATGTTGTTATTGAAGTTTATCATTCTATGAAGATATGTTGCAGACCTTATCGAATTTGGAGCTGTGCATTACGCTCTTGTGTGCCCTAAGCCTCCGCTCACCGCGACTCCTGAGCAAGTTAAGCTCTTTAAAGAAGTGACATCTCCTTCGGTACTGAGCAAGAGAACGTCTATTAAAGGGAAAACTGTTAGAGAAGCTCAGAAGACGTTCCGTGTCACTCATGTTAATCAGTTTGTTGAGGCTGGAACTTACTTGCGTGTCCACGTTCACCCTAAACGTTCCCCAAGGTACATTAGTGTTTAGAAAAATTGGGAAGCTTTGGTGGTGATAATGATGGATTGTATCCAGGTGTTATGAAATTGATTGGAAGTCGAGGATTATTGCTGTGACTGACTCCTACGTCGTTTTGGATAAACCTGCCGGCACTACGGTACTTTTATTCATCAATGAATAGTTTGATAAACACTGTAGTTTCACTATAGATCAATGTGCTGACCCACATGGCCACATTAACTACTTTCTACAGGTTGGGGGAACAACAGATAACATAGAAGAGAGCTGTGCTACGTTTGCCTCGCGTGCATTAGATTTGGTAGAACCATTGAAGACAACACATCAGATTGATAACTGCACAGAAGGCTGGTACTTACTTCCCCTTTACAAAACGCCTCTGCTCCATACTTTTGTAAATTAGCATCTTGAAGTGACCAAGTCTCATTGCTTCTCTTCTCTCTTTCTCTGTAGTGTCATCTTTGCTAGGACAAAAGAGTATTGCTCGGTCTTCCACACAAAGATAAGAGTGAGTTTGTTTACTTGCCTCTACTTTACCTGACTGAAAATCAAGAAGACGTACTGAAAAGCGTTTATTGTTTTCAAGAATAAAGAAGTGAAGAAACTCTATCGTGCTCTTGCTGCTGGACCTCTTCCCTGTGGAATCTTCTCACACTATATGCGACCTGTTAATATGGCTCCAAGACTCGTGTCCGAAGGTATAACTTCGATTTGAAACTGTCAACAATCATCAAACCCATGATTCTGTGTTTGTTTTCCTGACAATATGAATACTCTTTGAGATGCAGATTCGATCAAAGGCTGGCACTTGTGTCAACTCGAGATACTAGAATGCAAGAAGATACCTTGGCCAGATGCAGCTACTGAGAAGGAACACAATATTGAAGACTGTGGATGGACTTCAAGAGACTTCGCTTACGAATGTACAATAAACCTCTTAACAGGAAAGACTCACCAGGTTCGCTTCATCTGACACTTTTTTAACCTTCAAGAAACATGAATCTCTTTCTGAACACATGTCAATGGTTTTCTTCAGATCCGGGCCCAGCTTGCAGCTTGTGGAGCACCGTTGGTTGGTGACTCTATGTACATGCCAGCTGCAATAGCAGAGACGGTGAATCCTGAGATCAACCCTTACGGGAAAGGAAAGGAACATTGCACAATGGAGGAGAGCGATAAGGAAACCGCTGTTGCTGAATGGATTGATAGGCATGGGAAGGAACCGAAGGTAGGAATCGGTCTTCAAGCTTGTCAAATCTCGTGGGAGGATGATGATGGAAAGCATTTCTATGAGGCTGGAACTCCTTGGTGGAGATGAAAAAATGATTGTATAACAGTAGGAGCAAACAGAGTGGCTGAGAGAAAGATCCAGCAAGAATCTTTATGTAGCCTTCTTGGTTGTTAAGGGTAGAGTGGAGGCTAGGGAAACTCCATGAATCTCGCTTGTAATTCCTTGAGCTTATGTCATCTTGGCTCATGCAGTGGAGAGGTGGAGAAATGTTTTTGTTATAAGCAATGAATATGTCTTTTGTTTATTATTGGAACTTGTTATAATATTTTTACTAGAGCTTGATCCGCATACCTGTGCAGGTTTTGATTATTTTTAATTTAAAATTGATATTTATTTTTCATAATTAGTATCATATATTTTAGATGTATCACTATATAACTAAATGTATATTGGTTATTTGAATATTTTAGGTTTCTATACATCATAATCGAATCCATACCAAACGGATAATATGATTACTTTTGATTATTTGATTATTTTTAGTTTGGATACAAAATATATCAACCGACTCGAATAATATGGTTATTTTTTGTACAAATATTTAAACTAGTTTTAGATACATTAGTTATTTGGATATTGTATTCTAAATTTATTAAATAGATACCTAAATTTATTACTAATAAATAATGAAAAATATAAATATGTAGTTTTTTAAATAATATTGTATTTTTCTCTATTCAACTGCATAATTGTTATTAGTGCATATGTCTAATATATTTACAATATTGTATTCTAAATTATTATTACTACATAGCTTTCAAACAACGTATTTAATAAATACCTAAATTTATTACTAATAAATAATGAAAAATATAAGTACGTAGTTTTAATAAAATATTGTATTTTTCTCTATTCAACTGCATAATAAGTATTATTACTGCATATGTCTAATATATTTACGTACTAATTTATATTTTAATTATATATTATGTAAATAACTCCTTCATGTGGTTTTTGCTTTTTAGATATTACTAATAAATAATGAAAAATATAACTACATAGCTTTCAAATAATATTATATTCTAAATTTATTAAATAGATACCTAAATTTATTACTAATAAATTATTAAAAAATATAAGTATGTAGTTTTAAAATAATATTGTATTTTTCTCTATTCAACTGCATAATAATTATTATTACTGCATATGTCAAATTACATATAGTTACGATATATTTCCACAAAAATTCAAATCATCATCATGATTAAGTGCATGAGACTGAGTGTACTAAAACAACAACAACGTAAATAACCATTACTCATTCTTCAAGTATCTAACGTTTTACATTGTTACACTGGATTTAAATAAAGAGAATGTGTGTGTTTGTCAATATTTTACAATAAAAATTAGGAGTATATTTAACTACAACATAAAAACAATAACAATAATAGAAATTTATCTTTAATTGATTGCAAGAGTATCAATATATGGTAACTGTTTGGTTAGCTAGATTATAGGAAGTAATAGTTTTAATTTTAAATAAATAAGGAAAATACAATAAATACTTAACATTAGATTTATTATTTATTTCAGTGGCATATGATTGTAAATAAGTTGTAAGTTTAAGGGGTAATTTAAATTTGTACTCCTATTTTAATAGATTAGATATGCTTTGTCGAAGAAATCAAACAAGAAATACAAAACAACATGGATCTTCCTTTTGTTTCACGCATCATCTTTAGATTGAGAGCTCGTGTGCTTGAAAATGAAGTTCTTGTACCAAGAAGCTGATAGTCTTGGGGTTCTCTCTAGAGTGTTGGAATCGACGTGGTACATACCAAACCTTACGGTATAACCGGATATCCACTCAAAGTTGTCGAGTAAAGACCAGGTAAAGTATCCTCTTACATCTGCTCCTTTCCTGTTTATCACCATTTAGCTTTATATAGGGTACCAAGAATCAAAGTCTCTTTCTTTTTTGAGTAAGCATTACTACTTACCTCATGGCTCTTTTGAATGCATCTAAGTAGTTGCTCATAAACTGCACTCTCCGGTAATCGTTTAACAATACTCCCGTACTGTTCTCACCAAAACCTACAAAAAGTGAATTGAGTAGAGCGGTCGAACAGGAACTCTAGTATTAAAAATAAAAAAAATTAAGAATTGTTTAAAATAAAATATATAAATTAAGGACTAAAACTTTAAGTTTTTAGATGTATTTACAAATATAAGGCTTACCATTCAAATAATTAGAAAATAATATTTTTGAAAAAGGCCTATAAAATAATTTGAGACGGCACTGTAACTCATACACAGTTTAGCTAGCTTAGGGCACATCCTTACCATTTTCTGTTACATACAATGGAATGTTTTTGTATCGCTCTGTTGCATACATCAACATCTCTTTCATTCCTTGAGGATAAACATTAAACCAGTTTACTCCGGTCTGCGTCATTACCATACACACCAAAAAACAACAACCTCAAAGGTGTTTCTGAAAGTACTATGTTTTATTTTGAACTGGTTGGTCATATTACCGGTTCTCCTAAAGCTAAACCGTCTTTAATAGCGTTTGAATGGACGAAACCTTCAGCTCTGGAACCTCCTTTGCCCGGTTCACATACTGAGTGCAGACAGTCTTTAGCGTATCTGCTTGTGTACTGATTAATCCCAATGAAGTCTAATCCATTCTTTGAGCTTTTAAGATCATCCCTCGTAAATTTTGGAAGATCTTTTCCAAGAATTTTTTGCATTTCTTTTGGATATCTTCCAAACACAAGCGGGTCCAAGAACCTGCATTTTTTGCACTCTTGCAATGCGTTAAAAGTCTGGTATTTAGTTTTAAGGTTGAAGTCAGAATCTTACCAAGTCAAATAGAAAGCTTGAGCTCTCTCAGCAGCTAATCTATCTGCTAAAGAATCACTAACCGGTTCAAACCAAATCGCATTCATAACAATACCGATCTTTCCTTTTTGTTTTTCCTATATGTACGAAACCGACACTGAGTTAAGACCGGAACTGAGATTTATGGGACTATAAACATAATATTATTAAGTTAATTTTGATTTTAAGAAAAAAAAGCTTTTTCGACAATTTAGAGACCATGCGTCATGCGACCTACATATAATATCTCTTAAAAATTTATGCTCCAAAATGAAAATGTTTCATATTGACTTAGTTAAACCGTTCTGTAATTTCCGGTGCGGTTATGATCTTGATTTACCTGAAATACTTCTCGGTATAAACTGACGGCGGCTAAATGTGAGCGGATAATATTGTGAGCAGTGACAAGTGGCTCTATGTCGGAACCGCCACTTGTGCAATTTGCGAAAGTCCTGGAACAACGTGATGGCGGGTAAGTCCCTTTACGGTAACCCAAAATCACTTGAACGTTTGGTTCGTTAAACGTAGTCTAGAACTTAACTCTATTCCCAAAGTGTCGGGAGCATATCTCTGCGTAATGTTCGAAATCTTCCCTGGAAAAAACAATATTTCTTGTCTGTGTTATTTATCACTTGTCATGCACTAACATGTGTGTGTAAACATATACAGATATACTTACCGGATTTGTGGGTTTAGCCAACTTCCGTATCTACATTCGAGTTCTTGAGGCATGTCATAATGTGTCAACGTGACAAATGGCTCCATCCCTGTGAATGATATTGAGCTAAGTTTTGATTGTACTTTCTGGAGAGAATCTATCAATTATTACCTCTTTTGAGAATAGCATTGATCATTCTGTTGTAATGATCAATACCTTCCATATTCACATCTCCAAATCTTCCCTCTGCAAAAACACAAAAGCTTTTTGAAAAAAGAATGAAAAATACTTTAGATCAAGAGAGATCGAAACAGATATTCTCACTTGGAAGAATCCGAGCCCACGATAAAGAAAATCGATAGCTATTAACTCCAAGATCTTTCATCAGATCCAAGTCTCCCTGTTAAAGTTAGAATCACAACTTTTTTTACTTTCAAGAAAGTTTTTCTTTAAGTTTCATGTTAACATAAACTAATTGGGAATAAATAGATCGGTCTATATATATTATTCTTGTCCCATCGAAATTATATTTTTTTTATGCACACACCCTTTCGAGATGATGGTCTGTACAACCTTTAATCTTGACAATATTTTAATATAGAATTCAGTTCTAGTCAGACTGTCCGAAAAATTCAGGTCACGCCAGTTCACGATCGATCGGGTCTCCTTGATGGACCAGATTCATTTTGGTTCGGGTTGGAAAGTGTGTATTCAGTCTTTGATACCATGTTAAGTTTTATGTGCTTTCAACTTAAAGTCAATTGCCTATAATTGAATTCACTCAATTCCCTTATATATTATTCATATACTCTTCAACTTTGTGTATCGAAAGAGATCAATATCTGATGTATAGATTTACAGCCATGTTACCGGATATCGATGGTAATGATCGACAGAGACTTTGCCGTGGCTTCCATCTGCGATTTTTCCTATACATTCGCATATCAAGAATAAACAAAGTTTCTTATGGTGACTTGAGCAACAAGGATGACAACGAAACCCTAAAACTTTGAAGAAGCTTTTTTCTTTTAGCTCAGATCACAATGCACGAAAAGGTTACATGAGATCTAACCAGAGATGCTTGTGAAAACGTCCCAATTGCTTAGGGCTTTACCGTCAGTTAAGTAAGCTCCCTCATACTGTATGAGCAAAAAGGACTAATTTAAAAATAAAAATTTGTTATAAATCATATTGTGGATGTCCATAACCGGTCCGGTTCATAACCGGCCCAATGCTAGAGAGAGAGAATCGGCCGCGAGTCTAAAGGAGAGAGAGAGTCGGCCACCTTTTTCCTTTTCCTTATTGGTTTATGATTTGTACTCTTTCCATATTTGTATTTTCTTTCTTTAGTCTTTCCATTATTCTATGACGGTGTAATTTCCTATATATAAATGGCTCATTATGTTTATGAATAATAAGAAACATACAGATTCAATTTTTCTAAGTTTCACAACACATTATCAGCACGATTACTCTAAAACCCTAAGCTAAAATCCCAAACTCTAAAACCCTAACTCATCCCGGCGATAACCCCATTCCGATCATGAACCCTAATCTCGATCGTGAACTGTTCATCCTCAGCACGTTCGCGATCCGTTCTCAGCTCGCGATAGACGACCTCAGTCCGTTCCAGCTCGCGACGATCTCAGCATTCTAACCCGTTCGCAACACGATAGCAGCTTGTTCCCGTTCGCGACCCGTCTCAGCTTCAATCCGTTCGCGACAGACAGCAACCCGTTCGCGACCCGACATCAACGATCAGCTCGCGTTCTTCTCTATTCGGTGGTCCATTCAACCCGTCTTGAGATTAAGCCTAGCCGCATGTATACCATGCAAACCCTAATTTGAAATCGAAATTTGATTTGATTGTTTATGTGATTGAATGTTTTGAATCTGAATTTGATCACATAGAACCGATTGCTAGGATTGCTTAATCTCATACTTGAATTTGGTTGATTGAATTGGAATTAAAATCGCCTAGTTCTCATCTTGTTTAAAGACTTAACCTAACCGGCCTTTTTCATATTGAAACCCTAATTGCATTGACTGATTAATCTTGAATATGATCTGTTAGGTTGATAGTAATTAACTCTTTGATCCATTGCTTGATTGTTTGATTGAGGTTTCATGTTTCATGATCACTTAGAAACCGTTTTGCTAAGATGTATAAACGATTGCATTATGAACATATAGAAACCGTTTGATAAGATTGTTCATACCCTTGGTTGTGCGGCTTGTCTTGCATCATGCATGTTCGGATTGTTTGGCCGTGCGGCTTGTTAGCATATCATGCATGCATAATCGTATGAACTGAATGCATCATATCCGTTTGGTCGTGTGACCAATTTGCATATCTTATTGTATTGTATGCATCATAAGAACATTATAAATCCTAAGAATGAAACATATGATTTCAGATGTCGAAAATCAACAACTTAGATTTTGCTGCCCTAAATCTCTCTGGAGATAATTACTTGCAATGGGCACTTGATGCTAAGATGATATTGAAATCAAAGGGACACGGTGAATGTATCACCGAGGGCAATAATGAAAGTGAGAAAGATAGATACATAGCGATATTGATTATACGCCATCATCTTATTGAGAGTCTCAAAGATCAGTATTTGACTATTGAAAATCCTCTAGACCTTTGGACAGAGTTGAAATCGAGATATGATCACCAGAGAACGGTGTTATTACCAAATGCTACATATGATTGGAGGAATCTCAGAATCCAGGACTTTAAGTCCGTGGACGAGTATAACTCGGCCCTATTCAAAATAGTTTCGAAATTGAAACTGTGGGGTGAGGATATAAAGGATAAGGATATGCTTGAGAAAACCTTTTTCCACCTTCCACACAAGCAATGTGTTGTTACAACAACAGTACCGTGAGAAGGGCTTTTCTACTTATGCTAATATGATCTCTTGTTTATTGCTTGCGGAGCAAAACAATGGGCTGTTGATGAAAAACTGTGAATTGAGACCTCCTGGAACAAACCCATTACCTGAGGCACATGCGACCGTAGAGGCTAAGAAAGAGTCGAACCAGGTTCAGAGTGATAGCCAACACGGCCGTGGCCGTGGAAAGTGGCATGGACGTGGTCGAGGCCGGAATTCGTTTGGTCGAGGCCTAGGCAACTCATATGGCCGTGGCTCCTATGGAGGCCATGAACATGGCCGAGGCCGTGGTACATCTTTCAAGCCACAAAACTCGACCAAATCCGTGTGTATAGATGTGGTATGGATAATCATTGGCATAAGACATGTAGGACTCTCAAACATCTCGTTGACCTCTACCAAGAGAGTTTGAAAGGAAAGAATCATGATGCTCATATGACTTATCAAGATGGTGAAGATGATTTCAATCATGAACAAGACGATCTCATGGAGTATGAAACGTCTGATTGTTTAAAAGATCAAAGTTGATTTCGGCCATCTATTGTTTTGTGTTCTTTGCTTTGTGTTTTCTATGTTTTGATTGCTTTGAACTTGTTTTTTATTTATAAACTTAATGAATGAAAGTTTTTATAAAGAAGTCTCTAAAGTATCATTCTACAATCTGTTTTGAAGAATGGATGAATTCGTTGTGGACAGTGGGCCAAGCCACACGATCTTAAGAGACAAAAGATATTTCATAAATCTAACTCTGAAAAACTCCAATATCAATACCATTGCGGGTATAGCCAATCTCATAGAGGGCTACGGCCAGGCTAACATCCTGTTGCCTAAGGCTACACGTCTAGAGATATCTGATGCATTGTATTCACCCAGCTCTAAGAGAAGACTATTGAGCTTTAAAGACATTCAAATGAATGGTTTTCATATTGAGACTAAGGGCGAAGGAAACAAAGAGTTCCTTCAGATCATTGAGATCGACCAAGGACATAAGAAAGTCCTAGAGTCTATACATGCGCTCTCTACTGGCCTTTATTACGCCAAGGTTGGTATGATAGAAGCCAATGCCGTATTAAACAGTGTGGCCACCGAGAATTTTACTCTCTGGCACGACCGGCTTGGTCATCCTGGTTCGACCATGAAGTGAAAGTTGATATTGAACACTAATGGCCATCCTTTGAAAGAAAAACGAGTTGTCCCTAAGAATCTAACATGTGTGGCATGTTCACAAGGGAAACTCATTGTTAGGCCATCACCAGTCAAAGTGACTAAGGAAACAATAAACTTTCTGGAAAGAATACAAGGAGACATCTGTGGACCAATACACCCACCTTGTGGGACGTTTAGGCATTACATGATCCTGATTGATGCGTCCACGAGATGGTCGCACGTCTGTCTCTTATCAACTCTAACTTGGCATTTGCGAGATTGTTGGTTCAGATCATTCGGTTGAGAGCACACTTTCCAGATTTTCCTTTAAAGGCTATACGTCTTGATAATGCTGGTGAGTTCACGTCCCAAGCGTTTAATGATTACTGTATGTCCATGGGGGTAAGTGTGAAACACTCCGTGGCACATGTACATACACAGAACGGCTTGGCCGAATCATTCATAAAACGAATTCAACTAATAGCTAGACCATTGCTTATGAGGTCTAAGCTTCCGGCCACAGCTTGGGGACACGCGGTCTTGCACGCGGCCAAACTGATTCGTATAAAACCGTCTAGTGAACATAGATATTCCCCATTACAATTTCTTACGGGTCATGAGCCAGACATATCTCATCTTAAGATATTTGGCTGTGCCGTCTATGTGCCAATTGCACCACCACAGAGAACAAGATGGGACCTCAAAGGAGGATGGAGATATATGTTGGATATGATTCCCCCACGATTATAAAATACCTTGAGCCAACCACGGGTGATTTATTTAAGGCCAGGTATGCGGATTGTCATTTTAATGAATCCGAACATCCAACATTACGGGGAGAGAAAAGTAAGCCGGTAAAAGAGATTACATGGAATCAAACATCCTTATCTTGGAAAGATCCTCAGACTCAGGAATGTGATTTAGAAGTCCAAAAGATTATACATTTACAAAAGCTAGCTAATCAATTGCCAGATTCCTTTGCTGATCCGAAAAGAGTGACTAAGTTATAAATACCAGCTGCTAATGCACCAATAAGAATTGATGTTCAAGAGGGACACAATCAAGTTGCTACAGAGTCTAGATAACGTTTGAAACGTGGTAGACCAATGGGTTCCAAAGATAAGAACCCTCGGAAAACTAAGAAAGGTGCTGATAATGAAACCGAGGTTGTTAAAACCCTAGACACGACCGCAAGCATTCCTAAATCACGGGACTTAGCCGCGGCCGATCCCAAAACCCTAATAGCGATCGCGGCCGATCATGAATGCTTAGATGCGACCGGCCCTGATGTATCTAATCCTGATTCTTGGGACGCCAAGATTCAAGGTACTGAAGGTCCTGATAATAATGAGATCTCAATAAATTATGTCTTGTCTGGGATACAATGGAACATAAAGAATGTCGACATTGATGATATATTTGCATACAAGGTAGCACTTGAACTTATGGATTTGAATGAGGATCATGAACCCATGTCTATTTATGAGTGCACTTAACGATCAGATTGGATCAAATGGAAAGAAGCTATAAACGTGGAGTTAAATTCTTTAAAGAAGAGAGATGTCTTTGGACTAATAGTCCAGACACCTTATGATGTTAAACCAGTCGGCTATAAGTGGGTCTTTGTGAGAAAAAGAAAAGAACACGGTGAGGTCGTTAGATATAAAGCACGGCTTGTTGCACAAAGATTCTCACAGAGGCCAGGAATAGATTATGAGGAGACATACTCCCCTGTAGTGGATGCTACTACTTTTAGATTCCTGATAAGTCTGGCTATAAGAGAGAAATTAGACTTGCGGTTAATGGATGTTGTAACTGCATACTTATATGGGCCACTAGATAACGAAATCTATATGAAAGTACCAGAGGGTATAGAGTTTGAAAAACAAATCGAGTACTCGAGAACAACACTGTATAAAGTTGAATAAGTCACTTTATGGATTGAAACAATCAGGTCAAATGTGGTACAATAGGCTAAGTGAGTACCTAGAGAGAGAAGGATACAAGAATGATCCGATCAGCCCTTGTATCTTTATAAGGAAATTCGGCCAGGGCTTTGTGATTATAGCAGTGTATGTTGATGATTTAAATATCCTAGGAACCTCTGGAGAGATTTCCCAGACAGTTGAATATCTTAAGAAAGAATTCGAGTTGAAAGATCTAGAAAAAACGAAATTCTGTTTGGGATTACAGCTTGAGTACATAAGAGATGAAATCTTTGTGCATGAAATGGCATATACAGAAAAGGTACTCAAGAGATTTAATATGGCCGAGTCTCACCCGTTGTCGAGCCCCATGGTTGTGAGGTGCCTCGGCCTGGACACTGACCCGTTCCGTCCTAAGATGGACGACGAAGATGTCCTAGGTCCCGAAGTGCCATATCTTAGTGCCATAGGAGCTTTGATGTATCTGGCTAGTCATACACGACCAAACATATGTTTTGCCGTGAACCTATTGTCTAGGTTTACCTCATGTCCGACCCAAAGGCACTGGAATGGGATTAAACATATTCTTCGTTACCTGCAAGGAACGAAGACTTGGGTCAATTTTATACTAACCAAAACAAAGAAGGTTTAGTTGGTTTTGCTGATGCAGGTTATCTTTCGGATCCACACAATGCTCGATCACAGACAGGCAATGTGTTTACACATGGTGGAACGGCCATATCATGGCATTCCATGAAACAGACGATCGCGGCCACATCTTCAAACCATTCGGAGGTCTTGGCAATACATGAGGCCAGCCGCGAGTGTGTTTGGTTGAGGTCCATGACCCAGCAGGTTCGAGATGATTGTGGGATGTCCGAAGGCAAGGACGCACCAACAGTGATGTACAAGGACAATGCAGCATGCATTGCTCAGCACAAGGATGGCTACATCAAAGGAGACAGGACAAACACATCTTACCAAAGTTCTTCTTCACGCACGAGCTACAGAAAGCCGGCGAGGTCCAAGTAGTCCAAGTGCGTTCCAGTGACAACTCAGCTGATCTATTTACCAAGTCACTTCCTACCTGGACGTTCAGGAAGCTCACACATTAGACTGGGATGCGTAGACTGAAAGACCTCTAGTGATGTTCAGAACAGGGGGAGTAATACGTTTTGTACTCTTTTTCCTTCACCATGGTTTTGTCCTACTGGGTTTTCCTGGTAGGGTTTTAATGAGGCAACATCCAAAGCGTATTACAAACTCTGTATGGTTATGACATCCAAGGGGGAGTGTTATAAATCATATTGTGGATGTCCATAACCGGCTCAATGCTAGAGAGAGAGAGAGTCATCCGCTAGTCTAGAGGAGAGAGAGTCGGCTACCTTTTTTCTTTTCCTTATTGGTTTATGATTTGTACTATTTCCATATTTGTATTTCCTTTCTTTAGTCTTTCCATTATTCTATGACGATGTAATTCCCTATATATAAAAGGCTCATTATGTTTATGATAATAAGAAACATACAGACTCTATTCTCATAAGTATTATTAATAACTGAGCATTGAAGTAAAAACAAAAAGAAGCTAGGTTTAAGAACCTGGTAAGCAGAAGAAGCAGTGCCAAAGAGGAAGTCATTTCCGAAATTGAAATTTTCTTCTTGGCTAACCTCTCTCAGTGAGATATGATCATCATACCATGTTGATGATGATGAGGCCAACGTTATGATGGTGAAGCAGAGGAACGAGAATGGTAAGAGAGAAAGGCACATTGATGGTTTGGTCTCCATTGAAACTATATTTTTTTTTCGTGGGGGTTCACTTGCTGTTGATGTTATTTATAGAGTAGAGGATATATAGAGAAAGAAAACTAGTGGCTTGTTCCATTTCTGTTTGATAATGATATTTCACCAATTCAGAGCTACTTGATTTGAAAATTTTAAAAATCTGACGGATGAAAACTGGCAATAGTATACAGAATCTGGATGGACCAGCCAAATATATATGTTTGTTTTTTGGTTTGGGAATGATTGATCTATTAATTTAAGTCATGGGTCACTTCTAAAGAAAATGACTTGAGATTTCCAGGACTGACGACAATATTTTTAAATTACTAGTGGCAGCAAAGCACGTATGTATATCACATATTACTGGGACATATCAATGTAGCATTATCGTCTTCAACAAACGACAGCCCAACTTATAAATTTATTGTGAATTTTGAAATTCCTTGAAAAAAAATCAAAATATAATATACAAGAATTTGTGATTATTAAAGATCCTAATAATGCTAGGTTTGGAACAAAAACATAAAGCATAGTGTTTATAAAGTATTTCTGAAAATACTAACTAACTAGCTTAAGATCCGCGTCATGTACGGGATAAAATTATATGTAATTTACATTCACGTATTATATATTCTTTTACATATTATAAGATAATAAATATATATTGAATAATTAAAAAAATTCAGCAAAACTATTACGTATATAACTAAATTGGTGCGAACACATAAATAAATTTTATTAATCCAAACAAACATTGTTTCTATTTTATATGGTATATAATTAATGATATTAACATAGACATATAGTACATTTTTAATAATGATATATGTTAAATAATATTTTATTCTCTTTTTTTTTTGATCATTTGTATTTTTTAATAACAAAAACTTTAATTCACTGATAACAAATTGTTTTTGTGGAATTTTTAATAGTTTTAGTAATTTATAATTTTTGAAAAAAAACAATGCAAAGTTTAAAATCTAAATATTAAGTTGTGAATATTTTTTCAAATCTTATATAAAAAAATCAAAGCAAATTTTGAAAATAAAATGTTTATGTATTTTATATGGTATATAATTTATTTTATTAATATATATATATATATATATATTAATATTTATTATATAGTTTTGTAATAATTTGTATCTTGTCATAACAGAAATTTTAAACCATGGATCACAAAAATTTCAATGTGAAAATTTCAACAGCTTTAGTCATTTATAGTCATTTTTAAAATACAAAATGTAATATATACGAAAAAATTAATTTTTTATTATATAGTTAATGAGTTTATTTAATTTATTTTAATGAGTTAAAATTTTAAAAGAAATGATAGAGGATAAACTAATTTTATCAAATCTTTATTATTCAAAATCATTAATTGTTATATATACTTTAGCCATATTAGGCAATTCCGTAATTTTTATTTAAGGAAACTATGAAGAACATTAATAGGAAAAATTTATGGTTAGTTTAATAAAAATCTTATTATATGTTTAGATGGACCAACATATTTTTCTAAAGATTATAAGAATGATTTTGGTGATGATACGTGGCTACAAAAAAATATTGTAATGATTTTCCTTTAATATATAGGGGATAAAATACAGTTTCATAAACAATCTTATAATATCAGTACTACAAGGCAACAACTACTTTTGAGGAAAAGATTGAAGCCTGCTTACAATGCTCAACTTCAGTGAGATTATCCCATCTACAGGATTTACACTGGTGGATTTTATGGCGTCTATGGAAGAGTAGAAATCTAATGATCTTTCAACAAAAAGGGTATCATTGGCAGAATGTGATCAAGTATGCAAAATTTGATGCAAATGAATGGAAGGAAGTTGAGATGATGCAAGAGGAGTTACCGCGGCACAATATATCTAATCGAGTGCAAAGGAAACACAGATGGAAACTACCAGATGCAGGTTGGATGAAATGTAATGTGGATGGATCTTTTATAAATGAAGAAGCACCGAATACTGGAGGATGGGTCTTGCGAGATGAACATGGATGCTATAGAGGAGCGGTTCAAGTAGAAGGGAAGAGAGTGAGCACTGCTTTAGAAAGGGAACTACAGGCAATCCTTATGTCGTTGCAATACTGTTGGAGCAAAGGATATAGACGTGTCATTATTGAAGGAGATAGTCAAAAAGCCATACAACTTCTCAACTATCAATGTAAACACTTTGGTCTATACAATTGGATAAGAGATATCAAGTGGTGGGAAAGAAGATTTGAAGGAGTTAGGTATCAATGGATTGAAAGAGAAGCAAATAAAGTAGCAGATAAGTTGGCAAACTCATTTGTTCAAAAAAAAAAAAAAAAAAAAAAAAAAAAAGTTGGCAACTCATCAACACCTCAATGGCGCTACTTACCGATTTCATTATTATGTTCCATGTTTTATAACTAATCTTCTTCATGAAGATTATGTAAACTCATCATTTCATTAATGAAAATCAGACGTTATAAAAAAAAATATCAGTACTACAAGAGTGGCTTAATAATATAAAGAGTAGCAAAACACTAACATCTAAGATTTCAGTAGTAGCATATTGTTCCATGGGGCTAAGTGGAAGAAATGGTAAAAGGAACAGAGGTCTGTAAGCTTCTTCCCTGTGCATTCGCTCTCGCTAGTGAATGATAAAATAATAACAGAGAAAACGCAAAACATTAAACCGCCGGAACCACAACAAACCGTTTCCTTCTTTCTTCTTGACTTCCTTTGGAGGATCTCACAAGACTATTAAAACATGAAGCAATATTGCCATGAAAAAACTCATAAACCTCCCTTTTACTTCTGCATATACACATGCCAAAACATAAATTAATCTTGTGTAATAGATCAAGAATACAAGATTATCCAAATAATAAACTTGCAGAGAAAACTGTTTACTTGAAAAACTCCGATCAAGCTCCGTCGCATGCCAGCGCACCTTTGATCCTCTCGGCGGTGCATTTGATCAGACTATTGACTGTAGTCACTGACCCTAGAGAGAGTTTAGCGGTTGGAACAGAGTCAACAATTATCTGAAACGCCACGGTTAGTAGCGAACCGGAATTAACCACTTCAAGATTATTTCCTCCTCCTTCAGCTCCGGCACTAGCGTCTCCTCCTTCTCCACCATCAGGCAATATAGCAAACCCGGATGGTAACAAAGCCACGTAATCTGGATCCCCACCGCTCAGGACAACGTCCATAGCTGCTACATCGACTGGTGCGTATATCACATACGATCCTGACACGTCCGTACAACTTTCTTGTAATATCAACATGTTGCCCTGTCCTGAGTTCGTGCCCTGTTTCTTTTTTTAAAACAAAACGAAAATCAAGACGTTTGTTCAAACACAACAAAGCACTAACGTTTCTTACATTGACTCGTAGCAAGGAGACACAGTTCCCAGGATCACGACCATTTGCTATATGAGCCATTTCTTGAACCAAGCCTCCGTTTGAAAGTATGTCCCACTACAGAACCAAACACAATCATTAAGATCTTTCCATCAAGAAGACAAGAACGTAAAGAAAAAGGTTTTGTTTTCTTTACTTCGCTTCTAGAGTTTTCGTCTTTGAGAAAATCAAACACTCGTTTAGGTGCCACTGGGATCCAAAACGATGTAGCCGCGCTCAAGACGATACCCGGAGGTCTCCCTGGATCATCCATGCTCTTCCGGGTCATGACTCGAACATCGTCGGATCCTGTGGTGGCTAATGTCGTCCATGCGTGTGCAGTCGACGCGCCTACTCCGCTACAGAAGCTCCTCGCCATCCTCTCTGCTAGTTTCAACATGCTCTTCCTCCCCTCAGGACTCGTTATCACTATACATAATTACCACAAAAAGGGACCTAATCAGTAAATACTATTTTCTCTATTTTTACCCCGAAATTTAAATTTTGATTAGAATGGCCCTAAACTGATTTGATGTGTACGTATAATAATAATGTACCGGAAAGATCACCGGTTGGAATGTTGCTGGCCATGGAGCTAGCTAGCCGCTCGCATTGCCGGTCAAGTGTAGCCACCCAACGTTTCGCACCAAAAGCTAAACCGGTATTAACCAATGGTTTATACATGGTGTGAACTGATCTATCATCCACCTCCATATGCTCTACCCATGTCACCTTCAACAAATGCCAATAAAAAAAAACACCTCATACTTTTGATAAATATTTAACCATTTTTAAAAATTTACCTTAGAGTAGCCATTTTGCAATTCTTGAATCAGACAACCAGAGGGTCTTCTTCTACTTCTAGTGATCGGACTCGGTCGTAGGTTGTCTAAAGAGACATCAACAACCGCCCAAGTATTGTCTCCATGCTGCTTACAGTACCTCAAAAAGTAGTTCTCACGTGTCGGGACAAGCGGTGAAGGGACTTGGAACTCAGCTGTCATCTTCACATATCAGAAAAATATCAAATACACGAGAAGTTAATGATTAAAACATGTTTCTGAGTAATAGCTTGTTAAGCAAGTAACTAAATGGATGTTCTCATACCACTTGTAGTGCCCCATTGTAGTTCCCTGCGATTCCAGTTGATAGAACTTCTAGCGTCAACGCTCTCGATACAATCCCACAAAACACACTAAACCATTGATTCTATACCCAAAAAAAAAGGAACAAAAGTGTCAACTAAAACGTGAAGCTATGTTGAAGTTTGAGAGGATAAAAGAGTTAATGGGAACAAGATTGATACCACGTCCATTAATATCTCAACGAGATTGATATGATTCATGATAACGACTGTAGACTCTCTTGAAGCTTCTGATCTAAAACCAATAGGCTTCGGTCCAATACATCTAGGGAACATTCTAAAATACTCTTCTTCATTGAGAATCTCACCCAAATTATCATTTAAAACCCATAAGAGATCACTAGTTTGAGCCATTGTCACAAGCTCTTCCATGGCTGCAACGGCTAACTCAACAATTATAGGCTTATCAGCCTCGCAAGGGATAGAAACCGACCTCATAATGTCGCTTGTCCCATGCATTTCTCCTACGAAACTTGTCTGGTGATTAGTGCCAAAGTTAACAGCTTCAAGATCAAGCGAGCGCGAGGGAATGTAGTGTGAAGAAGTGAGCTGAGTGGAATGAGACGACAATGGTTTCCCTACGTATTTAGCAGCCATGGAGGAGATTCTATCGATTTCTTCACGTAGACGTGCGTTTTCAATCCTTAGATGCTGTTCATCGAATGACATTTCTCCTATAGCAGCAGGACCACCACAGTTTGGGCATGTTGCGTTGCTTAGTGCATCCTTGTACCTATTGTTCTCTGCTCTGAGCTTGTCGTTATCTGCTTTCAGAATCGAGTTATCGTGCCTCTCATGGTGTGCCTATAAAGATCAACTTTCTCTTCTTTAGGTTTGATATCATCGAGAGTATAAAGCAGATCAAAAAGATAATTATACCTCAACAAAAAAAAAAAATCCTTAGTTTTGCACTTACACTATGAAATTAATTAACTATACATTTGTTTAAAGAAGGCTTCAATTTAGGAAAATTAAATGAGCATAATGAGACAATAATCAAAATTAGCCAAAGTATATACCTTCATTTGGGTGCGCTTGTTTTGGAACCAAAACTTGATTTGAAGAGGTTCTAAATTTAGCTCTCGGCTCAGCTCCTTTCTTTGCTTATCGTCAGGATGAGGACACTCCTTAAAGAACCTTATACAAATCCAAACCAAACATACAAAACATAAACCTTAAATACCAAAACATCAAAAACATTTTCAAGTGGGAGATTTTACTTACGATTCAAGCTCTTGAATCTGGCGTTGCGTGTGACGGTGGTAACGCTTCTTTTTGTTGGGGCGCTGATTAGGATCTTGAAGCTCTTCTTCTAAAAGATTCTCCATGGTGACTTCAGCGCCAGACTTGGTCTCGAAATCGTCTTCCCGGCTCCCCGTAAGACCCAAGTCGGTGTCGGACTCTTTTGGGGTCATATCGAACATATGTTGATGAGCCTCGAACATGTTTGGCTGATACATGATGAGTATTGATCCCTATATCGGTTTTGGAGTTTTCTTGCGCTTTTGATTTCCTTATAATTCTACAAGATGATTATCCAAATCAGTTTCGTTGATTTATATATATTTTTCTACTCCAAGTATCTCCCACTGTCCAAAATCAAAGACTAAATGGTCATGTCTATATTTACGAGGATCAAAGTAACGAAAGATGTATCTTGTTATTATGGAAAGTAATCCTTTAGATATTATGAAACTATACATACCTTCAATGTGTATATTTATATTGTCTTTTTCACATTTCATAAGTAACCGAAAAGCAAACTATTGGCCTTATCTATTTTATTCACATCTATACGTTTAGATAAGCAAATGATATATCATCTTATCAAAAAGGGTATGGATATAAATGCACCCACTACATGGCGTAACTTTGTTGCATATAAAAAAACAATTCATCGGGAAGTTCAACTTAAAAATGGGACACGAATATTCGGATGAATATTTAAGTATAATGTTTGTTAAGATAAGAAAATTGAGAGAAATTGAAGTAAAACACTATAAGGATTACGGATATACAGTTTTAAAGAAAATTCAAGAACATACGTTATAGATACACATACACTAAACAGACAATCCTAATTTTGGATGTAATTAATCTTTGGATGTTACAATCACAAATATAATCAGATCTACAAGAAAATGCAGATCGTGGACAAAACTTATGAACAAACTGATGTCGAGTTCTTCTTTTTTTGTCAAGAAGGGATGAAGAATTTGTGATCCAGGAAACCCTAATTATCAATTAGCTTACATAAAAGACACAAACTTAGATGATTTAACTTACTGTTTTAGGGTGAGTGAATCCAAAATCGATGTTATTTGGTCGAGCAAAACTCAGTTATAAGGAAATAAAAAATTGAAACCGTACATCCAGCTCTCTTTTTATCCAATTGTTGGTTTGGATCGAAATTAATGATATTTTGTCTCTCTCTTCTTTTCGTTGTCTACATTAAAGCTAACGAGATGGAGAAATTCACAGGCTACCGAGGCAAGACAAAACGTCTTTTTAGTGGAATTTATTTCAGTTGATCTTGGTCATAGCGTAACAAAAAACGTTTTCAGTGAAAAAAAAAACTAATTGGTAAAAGGTAAATTGAGAAAAACAAAAATTAAATAATCGGGAAATAATGTGTAACATATGAGTTGACTTTAAGTCAATGGTCTTTTCTACACAACAAAGTAACCCATATGTTTTTAGACCATCACAAAAAAAAAACTGTCATTAGTTTTTCTCAAAATACAAGAAAAATGCAGATCTTGAAAATATCTAAAAACAAACCCGGTTAGTGTGAACAAAATGCAATATAGATTACATTCCTCGAAGAAAAATTCACATGGATGTATACAAGTATTAGTTATATATCTAGAGAGAGACACTCTTACCTTTGGACACACAGTGAAACCCTAGCTGCGGAGCCTGTTCTAGTTTTTAATTATATTCTTGTGGAGAAAAACAGACGGACTTGGAGATATGAGAAAATCAAAAGGGCACCTCTTTATATCCCAGCCAAGACATAACCGGTGGTTGTCAAACGGTTCTCTTAAAACCAGCAAGATGTTATGATTCAGAAAGGTAAATCATGGGAGAATTTTTGTAATTAAAGAAACAAATTGAGAATTATTTTTCAATAAACAAGTGGAGAATTTGCTGAAGAAGGAACCAAGGAGAGGAGGAAGAGGAGAAAGAGGTGACGTGAGGATGTGGCAGAAGGGAACGCAGTTATTGCGAAATGCATAGAGAGGGTACAATGCATTTATGATTATCGAAAGGTCCGTTAATGCTTTTAGCGAGAGAAAATTCTTACTCTACTTATATTTTTCTAGAGAGAGAGTTAAAGAGAGTTCAGTTCATCAATTTTCAGAAATTAACAGAAGACTTCACTGTTACGGATTCTCGTAGGGTGAGGAAAACAATAGAGGATGACGAATTATTTTTAATGATCACCATTGCAGGATTATTAACTTATTATATGTGTTCATGGTTATAGTTTTATTGTTATGTTTACTATATCAGATTTGTGCATATTGCTCATTAATTACATATATGTCCAAGAAAACATATGGACATATAACCGTTTTATATTGTTTACACACTCACTAATTAATAGTGTAAATATGTCAGTCAATAATGCATCATGAGATTCTGATTCCTTGAATTTTTTATAATTTATACATTAGCATAATGCTTGAGCTTAATTAAATTTAATCGAAATAACCTGCAGGTGTATTCATTAGTGTTAGCTTCTTTCATAGTAGTTCATTAGTGAGGTTAAGTGGTACATCAAGAACACTGTACGACTAGACTCATTCTTGGGTCTTAATTATACATTTTATCTCAAAGTAAAATTTTATGGTTGGTGCAAGTTAAATTGAATAGTTTAAAGTTTCGATATCCATATTACCATCGATTATTATAAAAACAACTAATCAATTCACGACCCACGATTATAAATAAGAAAATTAATCTTAATTTGACAAGATGCTGACAAGATTCACTTTTACAAATTCTCTCACACACATATACAAGCATAATATTTTTCATAGAACACATTTTCAAAAAGGAAAATGGAAAACTGCAAATATAATTAAATCTACGGGTGCTTGATCCGCGCACCCGCGCGGATGTTTATTTTTATTTTTTATAAATAAATATCTACTTGTATTAGTGATAATATATATTTTAAAATTTACCCACTTAAATAATTATTTAATATGACAAAACAAAATAATTTTATATTTTATATTGAGTAATTTTATTTTATCTTGTAAACCATCAACTAGATCATTAATATTTTTAGAATATGACATGCATATTCACACAAATATATTTTTTATTTTTTATGGATCAAAATTTTATGATAATGTAAAATAAAATTGCTGTATATACTAATTTTTATGGATCAAAATTTTATGATAATGTATAATAAAATTGTTGTATATACCATTTATTATGTATATATGGATCAAATTAGTATAATAATTACCATAGAATGTATATATTTAATTACAAATTGTATTTGTTTCCAAACACACATATATCTGATAAAATAGGAAAAGACAGAATAATAAAAGTTGTATTAATTATTGTTGCCATAACTTTTTATTTAGAAATTTGATTTTGGAAATTCATTAATTAAAGAGGAAAAGACAAAGAATCGTAAATGATAGGTTAATTAATATTTTTAGTGGCATGCAATTGTAAATAAGTTAAAAAACTAAGGGTTGTTTTATTTTTGTACTTCTATTATAATAGATTTTTATTTCTTATTTTATTTCTTATGGATCAAAATTTTTTTGATAATGTAAAATAAAATTGTTGTATATACTAATTTTAATGGATCAAAATTTTATGATAATGTATAGTAAAATTATTGTATATACCATTTATTATGTGTATATGGAATTATTAAAATAATTACCATAGAATGTATATATTTAATTACAAAATGTATTTATTTCCAAACACACATAAATCTAATAAAATAGGAAAAGACTGAATGATAAAATCTAGTTTTATAAATTATTGTTGCCATAACTTTTTATTTAGAAATTTGATTTTGGAAATTCATTAATTAAAGAGGAAAAAACAAAGAATCCTAAAAGATAGGTTAATTAATGTTTTTAGTGGTATGTCATTGTAAATAAGTTAAAAAACTAAGGGGTATTTTATTTTTGTATATTCACACAAATAATTTTTTTATTTTTTTATGGATCAAAATTTTATGATAATGTAAAATAAAATTACTGTATATACTAATTTTTATGGATCAAAATTTTATGATAATGTATAATAAAATTGTTGTATATACCATTTATTATGTATATATGGAATTAGTAAAATAATTACCATAGAATGTATATATTTAATTACAAAATGTATTTATTTCCAAACACACATATATCTAATAAAATAGGAAAAGACAGAATAATAAAATCTAGTTTTATTAATTATTGTTGCCATAACTTTTTATTTAGAAATTTGATTTTGGAAATTCATTAATTAAAGAGGAAAAGATAAAAAAAATCCTAAAAGATAAATTAATTAATATTTTTTTAGTGGTATGCCATTGCAAATAAGTTAAAAAATTAAGGGGTATTTTATTTTTGTACTTTTATTTTGATAGATTAGATAATAGAGCTCCCAACATCTATATATATATATATATATATATATATATATATATATATAAAGTTGGTTTTTTCTCTTCTTCTGACAAGTGGCACGAGGTTTTTGCGACACGTGTCATCCATGTATTTTTTTTTTACATTTTAGGTCCTTATTCTTTTAGATTAGTGTAATTTGGTCAAATCCTTTCTAATTATGCAATATCTAATCATTTTCGCACTAACTATTATCGTCTGAAGTTTGATAATCTATTTTATTGTTTACTAAAATTCAATATGAATAAATAAATAAATAAACTAATAGAAATAAATTTTATATATTTAATTTATTCATAACTAAAATTAACATAATTTTTGTTATTTCACTATTTTTTACCATTTTCTATTATTTAATTTACAAATTATATATTTATTTAACTATTAAAAATATAAAATGACCAAACTAATAAAAATAAATTAGAATGTAATACATAATCTAAACATAAAACTTCCACAATCATAAAGAAAAAAGAAAAATATCATAGTAATACTTACTCAATAAAAGTTTGGAGATGAAAAAAGACCAACAAAGAAGACTAATCTATCTCATCTTACCATAGAATATCTTGGTTAGAACAAGCAGATGTCAGAAAAAGGTAAAAAGATAAAATATGAGATAAAGTAATCCCCAGAACACAAAGGATCGCGATCAAGCACCAGAGCAAAAAACCAAAAAAGCGGGTCAGAGAAAGAATAATCATCGGAATAACAAAATCACCACAAAACAAAAAGACGCATGTCTAAAGCACAAGCACCAGTTAATAGATAAGAAGCACCTCACAAACTAAACAAGTACATATAAGGCGCCCATGACAGCGAAGAACCACAAAACTCTGAATAGAAGAAACCAAAGCTCCAAAAGAGTAGCTCCGCACACCTACACCAAGGGATGCATGAGAAGAATATAAACAAACCCGAGTGTGGGAGAATGGAAGCCAACCACACCGAGAAACCAAAGCTTAAGCTTGAGACCATAAACAACCTTTCAAGCGCACCAAGCATACACAGAGAAAAACATTATCCAAACCTAGAGTAGCAAATATGGCGAAATTGAGAGCCACTAGAGACGTGATCATATATGAAAGGTGCAACGAGATGAGAGAACAAAGAGATAAAAAGAGACAAAATGAAATCAACGAACCGTGGATCCATCCTCGAGTTATGAAAAAAGAACATAGAAGTCAGATCACCAAAAACCAGATCTTGAGAACCAAGACGAGCAGAGACTATCGATGGCAAACCAACAACAAGGAAAACAACATCAATGACAACTAAACTCTGACCCAACCCAATGAGATGTAGTTTCTAACCTTAGCCAAAATCGAAAGAAAAAAACGACAAATATTGACTGAAATAACATACAACGCCGTAAGAAACAACTACACAACATGGAACTAATATGCCTGATCTATAACAAATAACATATAATCTCAAAGAAAAAGAAGGTGAGCAAAACAAGAGCACGGAGGCACTACAAGAAAACACGCCAAATTCCGACGGAGATTCCGACGGACATCAATGTCGTCGGACGTTTGTGACGGATTACCGACCAGTTTCCGACGAAAACCAAAAATTTGAAGTCGCCGGAATTCCGTCGGCCATTTCCGACGGAATTCCGACGAAACATGGGTCGTCGGAATTTTCCGACGACTTTTCGACGACATTCCGATAAAAAATGTAACCGTTGTCGTCTTCGAAAATTCGTCGGAATATACCGACGAACTTCCGACGACATTCCGATTAACAGTACAGTCGTCGGTATTCCGTCGGAATTTTCTGACGAATTTCCGACGAACCATGTGACCGTTGCCGACAAATATATATGACCATTGTATAGCCATTTGAGATTGGAAAATACCGACGGAATCCCGACGAACTTCTTTACATCCGTCGGAATTTCGTCGGAAAATCGTCGGAGGGCCGTAAGCAATTTCTTATAAATACAGCCCCTCCTCATTCAACTCATTCACACTTCATTCTCTCTTCATTCTCTTTAGTCATAACAATTCCGTGAAAATCATGTCTTCAGAAGTTTATTATCGTTCGGGGATGGATAAGCCTCGTTTTGATCCGAACACCAATTTGCCTACGGAAGAATACGTTCAAGGGATTGGAGAATTCATGAGGCTTGTTTGACAGCAACCAGATGCAAAAAGTGGTATGTTAAGATGTCTCTGCTCTACTTGCAATAATAATAAGGTTATAAAAGAATTTGATGTTTGGACTTATTTGTATATGAAAAGGTTTTCACGTAATTATAAAGTTTGGTACCTTCATGGGGAAACTGGTTATGAATATGGTAGTACTAGCGAACCTCAGCCTGTTAGTGAACTTCAGCCTGATATTAGGTTAGAAGAATCTAGAACGGATATAGATTATGGTGTAGGTACTGAGCAGATGGTACATGATCATTATAGAGGGAAAGAACCAAATCCCGAATCTAGGAGATTTTTTGACATGTTGGATGCAGGAAAACAACCTTTGTATCAAAATTGTAGAGATGGTCATTCAGTCTTACCATCTGCAACTAGATTAATGGGTATTAAGACAGACTATAATTTGGCTGAAGAATGTATGAATGCGATTACTGATTTTGTCAAAGGTATTCTACCTGAGGATAACCTTGCACCGGGTTCATACTACGAGGCTCAGAAACTTGTTGCCGGTCTTCAACTACCGTACGAAGTGATAGATGTATGTATTGACAACTGCATGATCTACTAGAGAGCGGATGAGATACGGAATGTATGCAAATTTTGTGGGAAACCTCGTTATCAGGAGACGAGGGGAAGAGTTCCGATCCCATTCAAAAGAATGTGGTATTTGCCTTTGACGGAAAGATTGAAGAGGTTGTATCAGTGTGAGCGCACAGCAAAAGCAATGAGATGGCATGCATATCATTCCACAAATGGTGAGATTAGACATCCTTCAGATGCGAAGGCTTGGAAAGATTTCCAGTCAACATATCCAGAATTTGTGGAAGAGAGAAGAAATGTTTATCTTGGATTATCTACTGATGGTTTCAGCCCATTTGGAAAGCATGGAAGACAAAATTCTCTATGGCCAGTTATTGTGACACCGTACAACTTACGGCCGAGCTTGTGCATGCGACGAGAGTTTTTGTTTCTCTCAATTCTCGTCCCCGGGCCAGATCATTCTAAAAGATCACTAGATGTGTTTCTTCAACCACTGATATAAGAGTTGCAACAACTATGGGCGCATGGTTTTGAGACATACGATGTTTCGTGCAAAGAAAACTTTCAGATGCGGACAGTACTTATGTGGACAATAAGTGACTTTCCAGCATATGGTATGTTATCTGGATGGACAACACATGGGAGGCTATCATGCCCATATTGTCAAGATGACACAGATGCTTTCCAACTAAAGAACGGAAGGAAAACGTGTTGGTTTGACTGTCACAGACGATTTCTACCACTTGATCATCCATACCGCAGGAGTAAGACTTCGTTTACGAAGAACAAGCAGGTGTTTGATGGTCCACCTGAGGAAGTTAGTGGGAAAGATTTGTTGAAGCAGTTTAGGTATTTTGATGCAGAAAGGACGCCAGATGTAGGTGGACATGAAAACATTCGAGTCAGTGCGGTTGGAGAGCTGCATAACTGGCACAAAAAGAGTATTTTCTGGGATCTGCCATATTAGGAGAGTCATCTATTGCGGCATAATTTAGATGTCATGCATATTGAGAAGAACTTCTTCGACAATCTGATGAACACAATCCTTAACATCCAAGGTAAAACGAAGGATAATTTGAAGTCAAGGTTGGATTTAGTCGATATTTGTGATCGTTCTGAACTTCACGTTGATGAGAACGGTACGGCCCCTTTTCCCATTTATCGGCTGGATGGTACTAGAAAAGAAGAGTTCTTTGATTGGATTACAGATAAAGTGAAATTTCCTGACGGATATGCATCAAATTTGGGGAACTGCGCTGATAGAAGCGATGGAAAGTTTACTGACATGAAGAGTCATGATTGTCATGTAATTATGCAGCGCCTCCTTCCGTTTGCTTTTTCAGCATTATTGCCACGTAATGTTCATGAAGCAATTGCAAGTATCTTATATTTTTACAATTTAATTTATTTTTATATTTAACAATTATGCTTATAAAAACTTAATACTTACGAAAATTATGTCTTTTATCTATGTAGGGATTAGTGTTTTCTTCCGCGACTTATGCAGCAGAGTAGTGACTGAAGAGGGTATTAATAATTTGAAGACAAACGCACCAGTCAGCATGTGCAACCTTGAGAAGATATTTCCTCCATCATTCTTTGATGTAATGGAACATCTTGCTATTCATCTCGCAAGAGAATTGGAACTTGGTGGTCCTGTGCAGTACAAATGGATGTATATTTTTGAGCGTTATATGCATCATCTGAAGAAGATGGTCAAAACTCAAAGCAGAGTGGAAGGATCTATAGTGGCACAGGTGATCAATGAAGAAACTTCAATCTTTGCTGAAAATTATTTTCCACCAGAAGTGCATACAAAACACCGAAAACCTGCTCGGCATGATGATAGAGGGGAGAGAGCAACATATCATGTTACTGTCCCAAGCATGTTCAAGGAAATAGGACGACTTAGTGGAAAATTCACGAAGCGGAGACTTACGGAGACTGAGCACGCTCATTTGCAAACATATTTGCTCATCAACTGTGAAGATGTTCTACAATATGAGAGGTAAAAATATTTATTCATTTATTGTTAGATTAATATTCAATAAATTTATTTCATATTGATAATATTTTTGTATATAGTGTATATATGGTGGAGTTGCGTATGACTCACATGCATGCAACAGAAGATGAGCTTCGACAACTTAGAGATAAAGGATTTGCTGCGTGGTTTCGTAGTTATGTGAGTCATATATCATATTACCCTATGTAAATGATTAGTTTAAATTTAATATAAACTAATTAACTTTTCAATCATATATGTTTTTAATTTATAGGTGAATGATGGTTTGGCCAGAGGTCTTGTGTTCAATGATTGGATACGCGAATTTGTGCAGGAACCAAACTATGTGGTCAAATCATATCCTAAATTTTGTACATGAGGATATGCATTCACAAGGAAATGTCATTCTAAGACAACATATGATGCTGGTGTTTCATCTTCTTCCGGTGACGATGTCTACTACGGCAACATAAAAGAAATATTGGAAATCCAAATTCCTGGAATGGTTGGATTGCGTTGTGTAGTATTCTATTGTGATTGATATGACACCACCCCAGATAGAGGAGTGAAGATTGATGCGTTTGGTGTTACATCAGTTCATTCGCGGTGGAAACTTCAATATTATGATCCCTTCATTCTTGGTTCGCAAGCTGATCATGTATGTCAATCTATTCATATTTTTTTACCAATATAATTAATTAATGTTATATATTTTACTAATACTGGTATTATTGATATGTATAGGTGTGCTACATCAGTTACCCTCGGGTGACGTACAGAGACGATCCATGGGTTACTGTAACGTAAATCAACCCAAGAGGACGAGTGGATGGAACTTCTGATGATGATGAACCATTGCAACCAGAGTCCACCAGCAACGTCCAGGCAGTTGAAGATTTGGAAAATGTTCAACTTGTTGAGAATTTGACTGTGTTTGGACATGATGCTGTTGTACATTCGGAGCCAGAAGCCGAGGTTAGGGAGTTTGATGAAGATTCAGAAGATTATGATTAGTTTTTTTTTTTTTTTTTATTGGTCCGTCGGAAATTCCTCCCAATATACCGACGACATAGCGACGACCAACGGTTTCGTTGAAGTTTGGAAAGGTCGTCGGTAATTCGTCGGTATATACCGACGACATGTGTTTCTAAAAATTTCAATCATAAAAATCTATAAATTTAGATGCCAAAACTATGAAAATAACACATAATAAGTGTTTAGTATAGTATTAGATCGCAACCGTTCAAATATAACAACTCATTAAAATATTTATGTATGCATATCATTGTTTTCATAACATCTCATCTTAACACTCATATACTTATACAATCATATTCATATAATCTTACATTACAAAAAATGTTGTTGTGTAAAATCGTGTTATAAAAACATTTTTATTGTTAAATCTTTATGCAAATACCATATATCTTATCAAAGATATGGATAAGATATGGATTTTGCATTTAGAAACTTGTAATCAACACCCTAAACACTAAGTCGTCGGAATTCCGTCGGATTATACTGACGGACACATTTCGTCGGATTATACTGACGGACACATTCCGTCGGAATATACGGACGGACACATTCCGTCGGAAATCCAATTTGCCCGGGAGAACCAAACCGCGTGAAAGTTTTCGCGAATCGCCATTTGGTATATTTTAATTATACCGACGGAATACTGACGAACCCGTGTCCGTCGGAATCTTCAGATATAATAACCCTTCTTCTTCCTTCTTCGTTATTTCTGCCTCTCTCTCAAACATCCTCTCTCTCCGGCGATTTCTCTATCTCTCCGGCGATTCCAGCCCTTCTCGACCTCCCTTCACCGGCGAATCCTCTTCTCACCCTCATATCTCTTCTCCAAACCCCAAATCATGTAAGAATCATCTCAAACCTTGTTTTATGTCAATTGTTTAGGGTTTTGGAAGTTAGATCTCGGATTTTAGGTTGTTTGATTGAAAATTTTAGGATTGAATGGATAGTTTAGGATATATAAGTTAGGATTGTTGTTTGGATTGTTGTTTTAGTTTTTTTTGGAATTTTTTTTTTTTGTTAAAATTCAAAACGTTTTACTATTTTTAAAACGTTTTTTGATTTTTAAAAACGTTTTTCAAGTTTCCAGCAATGAAATATATATAACAAAACATTTTTTATTTTTTTAAAAAAATATTTAACAATATTTTTCTATATTTATAAATTTTTTATAATTTTGTATATATATATATATAAATCATGTATAATAAAAATTTTAAATTTTTTTATAATTTTTTATAAGTTTCCACTAATAAACTATGTATAATAAAACGTTTTTTAAAAAAATTTAAAAAAATTTAACAACAGTTTTCCACATTTATAAATTTTTTATAATTGTGTATACATATATATATATATATATATAAATCATGTTTAGTAAAAAAATTTAAAATTTTTATATTATTTTTTATAAGTTTCTAGTAATAAACTATGTATAATAAAAGGTTTAATAGTTTTTTTTAAAACATTTATAAAACCTTTTGTAAATATATAAATGAAAACATTAAAAATAGAAATGATTTGAAAAGATTTTTGATGTATTAATTTTTTTTTTAGGGCCGAGGATGAACCCCGCCCCGCAGCCCCGACGTAGTTTGGTGAGCAGTTCCGGTGCATCGGGATCGTCTCATGAACAAAACTCGGTTCCCGCATATATTCCCGCTCCAGCTCCCGCTGCCCCTCGCGCTGCTGCCCAACAGGATCCGGGGGTCATGCCAGTTGAACTATTGGTTCAACAACCAGGTCGAGAGCATCTTCCAGTTCTCCAGCCCAACCCACGACGAGGACATAGCACTTGGTTAGTATTTTTTTTATTTGTACCATTATGTTTTTTTCCTTTAATTATTTTGCTAACTTGTATTTTTTTTAAAGGTTCACCAAGTCGAAAAATGGCATTAGCAGGAGCATCAACCAGATGATGTACTCCATGCTCCGTTTTGGATATTCAAAGTGGAATGTGATCCCTTCCGACGAACGAGAGTTGTGGTTTCGTCAGTTTGCGGTATAGTAACTCTTCATTTTTTTAAAAGTTTTTACATTTTTTTAAATATATTTACTTATTAAATTATGTTTGTTTTGTAGCAAGAGTTCAACTGGCACTCCGATCTCACGGAAACAGTCCGTAAGAAATTCAACGAAAAGGCCATGGACTCTTATACGAAGCAGATAAACGCGTGGAAGACAGTTTGGCAGAAGAACAAGAGGCCACGGTTCATCAACGGGACGGTGTGGGAGCAGTTGATAGCTCATTGGGAGAAAGAAGAAACTGCAGAGACGTCTTCTAGGAACTCCAAGAACCGGAAGAGCGATCGTGGCGGGAAATGTATGTATGTGCACAACCTCGGCGCTTGCTCTATGTCTACTAAGGAGGATGAACTTGTAAGTTTTATTATTATTATTTATCTTTATATTTTTTAAATAAATATTTTATATATTCTTTGGCTAATAATGGCGGTTTTTTTAGATCGAAGCAAATGACGGTAATCCCGTTGATCGTCTCCAACTCATTAAGGTGGCTCACACTAACAAGACGACGGGTCAAATTCAGGACCCCGTGATCAAAGGTGCCGTTGATTTGGTGGAAGCTGAAATAGTATCTCAATCTCAGCCTCTCTCTGATGACGGCGATTCTACGGGAGCTTCAACCAACTTGTCTCTATTGCAAATAAATGAGATGGTTGAAAAGGTAATTTTTTTATTAATATTTTTTTTTTATAATGTCGATTACTAACTTGTCCCTATTTACTAACTTTGAATATTTTTGTAGGCGGTTCCTAAAAGGAAAGGAGGCCGTTTAGTTGGGTTGGCCCGCCGTGCTTCTTCGTATCCGGCATCTTCTTCGCAAGCTCCATATGCCGACCCCATGATTCTCGAGGAGCTACATGACAAATATGAATTGGGGCATTGGAGGAGCAGAACACCACTATCCTTTCTAAGAATGCAACTATCCGTCCGAAGAATGTCACTATCCTTGCTGAGTTGGCATCCCAGAAGAAGTTCAACACCGAGATAATGCAGAAGCTAGATCGTTTGATGTCTTCGAGTTCTTCTTAGTTTTTTTCGGCTTTTTAAAACTTTCTGAATGTTTTTTCTCTATTTCGGTTTGTATGAATTTTAAACTTTCTGAATGTTTTTTTTCTCTTTCGGTTCGTATGAATTTAAATTCTATAATATTATTAGTTTTAAATTTCTGATTTTTTAAAATTTATTAATTAATTTTTAATATAAAAAAATGTATAAAAATACAAAATTAATTCGTTTTTAAAATTGGTATATTCCGCAGAATTCTGGGCGTCAGAATATACCGACGGACAACGGTTCCTCAGAATATACCGACGAACCAACATCCGTCGGAATATACCGACGAACCAATATCCGTCGGAATATACCGACGAACCAACATCCGTCGGAATATACCGACGAACCAATATCCGTCGGTATATTCCGACGCCGATAATTCGTCGGAATATACCGAGGAATCCACTCCGCCGGAATTGTCCGAGGAACGTTCTCCGTCGGTATATAGTTTTTCCGATGAACTCTGGTCTCGTCACTACAAGAAAACAGAGGGATTCTGATGGCCGAAATCGTCGGAAATTCGTCGGAATAGACCGATTCCGACGAATTTCTGACGAACCCGTCCGTCGGAAAAAAAAAATTCGTCGGAATTTCGTCAGAACTTCCGACGACTTTCTGACGAATACCGAGAAACGTCATTCTGACGAACTTCCGACGATATTACGATGCGGATACACTAGACAAGAGTTCATCGGAAAAACTACGTACCGACGGAGAACGTTCCTCGGACGCTTCCGACATAGAGTGTTCCTCGGTGCATTCCGACGAACCTCGTTCGTCGGAATTTACCGACGGACAGTGGTCGTCGGAATATACCGACGACCGTTGTCCGTCGGTAAATTCCGACGAACGAGGTTCGTCGGTAAATTCCGACGGATATATGTCCGTCGGTATATTCCGACGACCACTGTCCGTCGGTATATACACATTTTTTTTTCAAATTAATTTTGCATTTTTATATATTTTTTTTATATTAATAAATTTAAAAAATCAGAAATTTAAAACTAATAATATTATAAAATTTAAATTCATAAAAATCGAAATAGGAAAAAAACTTTCATAAAGTTTAAAATTCATACAAACCGAAATAAAAAAAAACATTCCGAAAGTTTTAAAAAGCCGAAATAAACTAAGATGAACTCGAAGACATCAAACGATCTAGCTTCTGCATAATCTCGGTGTTGAACTTCTTCTGGGATGCCAACTCAGCAAGGATAGTGGCATTCTCCGAACGGATAGTGGCATTCTCGGAAAGGATAGTGGTGTTCTGCTCCTCCAATGCCCCAATCCGTTCATCTTTGTCATGTAGCTCCTCGAGAATCATGGGATCGGCATACGGAGATCAACTTCCAAAACCCTAAACAATTGATAAAAAAGAAGGTTTGGGATGATTCTTACATGATTTGGGGTTTGGGGAAGAGATATGAGGGTGAAGAGAGGATTCGCCGGTGAAGAGAGGTGGAGAAAGGCCGGAATGGCCGCAGAGGGGGAGAAATCGCCGGATTTTTCGTTTTGTGAGAGAGAGGCCGCGGAGATAACGAAGAAGGAAGAAGAAGGGTTTTTTTTATATCCGAGGATTCCGACGGACACGGGTTCGTCGGTATTCCGTCGGTATAATTAAAATATACCAAATGCCGATTCGCGAAAATTTTCAAGCGGTTTGGTTCTCCCGGGCTAATTGAAATTCCGACGGAATGTGTCCGTCAGTATTTTCCGACAGACACATTCTGTCGGTATATTCCGACGGAATTCCGACGACTTAGTGTTTAGGGTGTTGATTTCAAGTTTCTAAATGCAAAATCCAAATCTTTGATATTATATATAGTATTTGCATAAAGATTTAACAATAAAAATATTTTATAACACGATTTTACACAACAACATTTTTTGTAGTGTAAGCTTATATAAATATGATTGTATAAGTATATAATGTTAAGATGAGATGTTATGAAAACAATGATATGCATACATAAATATTTTAATGAGTTGTTATATTTGAACGGTTGCGATCTAATACTATACTAAACACTTATTATGTGTTATTTTCATAGTTTTGGCATCTAAATTTATAGATTTTTATGATTGAAACTTTATAGAAAAACATGTCGTCGGTATTTCGTCGGAAAATACCGACGACATTCCGACAAACTGGACAAGTTCGTCGGAATGTCGTCGGTATTTTCCGACGAAATACCGACGACCTTTCCAATTTTCAATGAAACCCGTTGTCGTCGCTATGTCGTCGGTATATTGCGAGGGATTTCCGACGGACCATAAAAAAAAAAAAAAAAACTAATCAGAATCTTCTGAATCTTCATCAAACTCCCCAACCTCGGCTTCCGGCTCTGAATGTACGACAGCATCATGTCCAAACACAGTCAAATTCTCAACGAGTTGAACATTTTCCAAATCTTCAACTGCCTGGGCGTTGCTGGTAGACTCTGGTTGCAATGGTTCATCATCATCAGAAGTTCCATCCACTCGTCCTCTTGGGTTGATTTGCGTTACAGTAACCCATGGATCGTCTCTGTACGTCACCCGAGGGTAACTGATGTAGCACACCTATACATATCAATTATAAAAGTATTAGTAAAATATATAACATTAATTAATTATATTGGTAAAAAATTATGAATAGATTGACATACCTGATCAGCTTGCGAACCAAGAATGAAGGGATCATAATATTGAAGTTGCCGCGAATGAACTGATGTAACACCAAACGCATCAATCTTCACTCCTCTATCTGGGGTGGTGTCATACCAATCACAATAGAATACTACACAACGCAATCCAACCATTCCAGGAAATTGGATTTCCAATATTTCTTTTATGTTGCCGTAGTAGACATCGTCACCAGAAGAAGATGAAACACCAGCATCATATGTTGTCTTAGAATGACCTTTCCTTGTGAATGCATATCCTCGCGTACAAAATTTAGGATATGATTTGACCACATAGTTTGGTCCCTGCACAAATTCGCGTATCCAATCATCGAACACAAGACCTCTTGCCAAACCATCATTCACCTATAAATTAAAAACATATATGATTGCAAAATTAATTAGTTTATATATATTAAATTTAAACTAATCATTTGCATAGGGTAATATGATATATGACTCACATAACTACGAAGCCACGCAGCAAATCCTTTATCTCTAAGTTGTCGAAGCTCATCTTCTGTTGCATGCCTGTGAGTCATTCGCAACTCCGCCATATATACACTATATACAAAAATATTACCAATATGAAATAATATTATTGAATATTAATCTAACAATAAATGAATAAATATTTTTACCTCTCATATTGTAGAACATCTTCACAGTTGGTGAGCAAATATGTTTGCAAATGAGCATGCTCAGTGTCCGTAAGTCTTCGCTTCGTGAATTTTCCACTAAGTCGTCCTATTTCCTTGAACATGCTTGGGACAGTAACATGATATGTTGCTCTCTCCCCTCTATCATCATGCCGAGCAGGTCTTCGGTGTTTTGTATGCACTTCTGGTGGAAAATAATTTTCAGCAAAGATTGCAGTTTCTTCATTGATCACCTGTGCCACTATAGATCCTTCCACCCTGCTTTGATTTTTGACCATCTTCTTCAGATGATGCATATAACGCTCAAAAATATACATCCATCTGTACTGCACAGGACCACCAAGTTCCAATTCTCTTGCGAGATGAATAGCAAGATGTTCCATTACATCAAAGAATGATGGAGGAAATATCTTCTCAAGGTTGCACATGCTGACTGGTGCGTTTGTCTTCAAATTATTAATACCCTCTTCAGTCACTACTCTGCTGCATAAGTCGCGGAAGAAAACACTAATCCCTACATAGATAAAAAACATAATTTTTGTAAGTATTAAGTTTTTATAAGCATAATTGTTAAATATAAAAATAAATTAAATTGTAAAAATATGATATACCTGCAATTGCTTCATGAACATTACGTGGCAATAATGCTGAAAAATCAAACGGAAGGAGGCGCTGCATAATTACATGACAATCATGACTCTTCAAGCCAGTAAACTTTCCTTCGCTTCTATCAACGCAGTTTCCCAAATTTGATGCATATCCGTCAGGAAATTTCACTTTATCTGTAATCCAATCAAAGAACTCTTCTTTTCTAGCACCATCTAGCCGATAAATGGGAAAAGGGGCCGTACCGTTCTCATCAACGTGAAGTTCAGAACGATCACAAATATCGACTAAATCCAACCTTGACTTCAAATTATCCTTCGTTTTACCTTGGATGTTAAGGACTGTGTTCATCAGATTATTGAAGAAGTTCTTCTCAATATGCATGACATCTAAATTATGCCGCAATAGATGACTCTCCCAATATGGCAGATCCCAGAAAATACTCTTTTTGTGCCAGTTATGTAGCTCTCCAACCGCATTGACTCGAATGTTTTCATGTCCACCTACATCTGGCGTCCTTTCTGCATCAAAATACCTAAACTGCTTCAACAAATCTTTCCCACTAACTTCCTCAGGTGGACCATCAAACACCTGCTTGTTCTTCGTAAACGAAGTCTTACTCCTGCGGTATGGATGATCAGGTGGTAGAAATCATCTGTGACAGTCAAACCAACACGTTTTCCTTCCGTTCTTTAGTTGGAAAGCATCTGTGTCATCTTGACAATATGGACATGATAGCTTCCCATGTGTTGTCCATCCAGATAACATACCATATGCTGGAAAGTCACTTATTGTCTACATAAGTACTGCCCGCATCTGAAAGTTTTCTTTGCGCGAAACATCGTATGTCTCAAAACCATGCGCCCATAGTTGTTGCAACTCATATATTAGTGGTTGAAGAAACACATCTAGTGATCTTTTAGGATGATCTGGCCCGGGGACGGGAATTGAGAGAAACAAAAACTCTCGTCGCATGCACAAGCTCGGCCGTAAGTTGTACGGTGTCACAATAACTGGCCATAGAGAATACTGCCTTCCATGCTTTCCAAATGGGCTGAAACCATCAGTAGATAATCCAAGATAAACATTTCTTCTCTCTTCCGCAAATTCTGGATATGTTGACTGGAAATGTTTCCAAGCCTTTGCATCTGAAGGATGTCTAATCTCACCATTTGTGGAATGCTCTGCATGCCATCTCATTGCTTTTGCTGTGCGCTCACACTGATACAACCTCTTCAATCTTTCCGTCAAAGGCAAATACCACATTCTTTTGAATGGGATCGGAACTCTTCCCCTCGTCTCCTGATAACGAGGTTTCCCACAAAATTTGCATACATTCTGTGTCTCATCCGCTCTCCAGTAGATCATGCAGTTGTCAATACATACATCTATCACTTCATACGATAGTTGAAGACCTGCAACAAGTTTCTGAACCTCGTAGTATGAACCCGGTACAAGGTTATCCTCAGGTAGAATACCTTTGACAAAATCAGTAATCGCATCCATACATTCTTCAGCCAAATTATAGTCTGTCTTAATACCCATTAATCTAGTTGCAGATGATAAGACTGAATGACCATCTCTACAATTTTGATACAAAGGTTGTTTTCCTGCATCCAACATGTCAAAAAATCTCCTAGACTCGGGGTTTGGTTCTTCCCCTCTATAATGATCATGTACCATCTGCTCAGTACCTACACCATAATCTATATCCGTTCTAGATTCTTCTAACCTAATATCAGGCTGAGGTTCACTAACAGGCTGAGGTTCGCTAGTACTACCATATTCATAACCAGTTTCCCCATGAAGGTAGCAAACTTTATAATTACGTGAAAACCCTTTCATATACAAATGAGTCCAAACATCAAATTCTTTTATAACCTTATTATTATTGCAAGAAGAGCAGGGACATCTTAACATACCACTTTTTGCATCCGGTTGCTGTTGAACAAGCCTCATGAATTCTCCAATCCCTTGAACGTATTCTTCCGTAAGCAAATTGGTGTTCGGATCCAAATGAGGTTTATCCATCTACGAACGATAATAAACTTCTGAAGACATGATTTGACTAAAGAGAATGAAGAGAGAATGAAGTGTGAATGAGTTGAATAAGGAGGGGTTGTATTTATAGAAAATTGCTTACGGACCTCCGACGACTTTCCGACGAAATTCCGACGGATGTAAAGCAGTCCGTCGGTATTCCGTCGGAATTGTCCAATCTCAAACGGCTATACAACGGTCATATATATTTGTCGGCAACGGTCACATGGTTCGTCGGAATTCCGTCGGAAAATACCGACGGAATTCTGACGACTTTGCTGTTAATCGGAATGTCGTCGGAAATTCGTCGGAATATACCGACGAACTTCCGACGACTACAACGGTTACATTTTTTATCGGAATGTCATCGAAAAGTCGTCGAAAAATTCCGACGAACCATATTTCGTCGGAATTCCGTCGGAAATGGCCGACGGAATTCCGACGACTTAATTTTTTTGGATTTGGTCGGAAATTTGTCAGTATTCCGTCACAAATTTCCGACGACCTTGGTGTCCGTCGGAACCTCCGTCGGAATTCGGTGTGTTTTCTTGTAGTGCGTGTGTCCGCATCGTAATATCGTCGAAAGTTCGTCAGAATGACGTTTCTCGGTATTCGTCAGAAAGTCATCGGAAGTTCTGACGAAATTCCGACAAATTTTGTTTTCCGACAAAACGATACCGACAGATAGGTTCGTCAGAAATTCGTCGGAATCGGTCTATTCCGACGAATTTCTGACGATTTCGGCCATCAGAATCCCCATGTTTTCTTGTAGTGAGGTCAGTCTTTTCCCAGTGATGGTGAGAAGCACTGCACACCGGAGAGGTAAACGAAATACATAGATGGTGACGGTTCAAGGTCAAAATATAGGGGAAAGTGCAAAAAACATCTAAAAGAGTAATGTTCAAAAAAGTGAAAAACTAAAATACAATTTTGACGCTGTTAATTTTAGAATCAACAAATTCTTAAAGACAAAGTTATTGAAATTCAATAATTTTACATCAGAAACTCATTTCACCACTAACAAGTAGTATTATACATACAACAACACATTATTAAAAAGACAAACACATAATATATTAACTTATTAGCTACTACTACATAACATAAAAAAAACATCAAATAATGATGTTCACAATAAATACTGACCACATAATCACACCTTCCAAAAATCATATTTAACAACAATAAAACAATATTCCGTGCGACACCCTCGTAGTATTTAATAACTTAGGGTCTTATTTTTCTGTACCGTACAGCCCTGCATATATACATGTAGTATGAAACTGATATTTATATGGAGTATTAAATATTAGCAACCCACAATCTCTCGGTTAGAGGATAAAAGGTTAGTTGACATTTGTCTTATATAGAAAAGGTTGGACTTTTGTTGAAAAGTTTGAGATTTGACATGACGATCGTTCTTTCGAAAGGTAAATTTTCGTTCTCCAGTTCGAGTTTTTGTTTACAGTTGAAAATGGCCTAGTTTATAGTAGTACGTATGATTATATGTTCGGAAAACAACAGTAATCGTATTTAGCAAAGTTGACCCCTACATCAAGGTTTGATATTGCACCAGCTTATGCAATAGTTGATTAGACTGGCTATGTAAAATGAAATTTTCATCTTAAAATAAATAAATAATGTCTGAACTCTGAAGTAAAATAAATGGATGATGTGAAGCGGGTGCACTACAAGTCTACATTCATACTAATTTATGTCCACATTTAATGTGATTTAAACCATGCACTCATTCATCCAATCATGATTATCATTACAATGTCTATCATAAAGATTATTCATAGCTGTGTTTTTTCATGCATTTGTCGTCTTCCTCGTGAATTTTTTTTTTGTAAAAGATTAAAAAAAAAGTTAAATCCGGATCTATTAAAGACACAGACCTAATCCCCGGGTGGAGGTACAGCCCACAGATAGACCCTCTCCTGGGCATTCAAATGAGCCTAAAGCAATAACCCATATCCGTGTGGCCAGCGGAGTTCGAACCAGAGTTCGTCGTATTAGGTTTATTCCCTCAAGCGCCACTGGACTACCACCACTGGTTTTCTCGTGAATTTCCAGATATAATTGGATGGTTTCCGATCATTTTTATTTCGATTTTATTTATAATGCTTAGAATGGATGACAACGAAGTACTTAACTTGTTCCGTTAAGTATGTTGATCGTTTGATATTAAAATAAATAATAGTTTAATATGCACCACGTCTGTGTGATTCCCCGCTCTACGTGTTTAAAGTATTTATCAAAATTTCAGAACTGATTCACACTATTAACGTAGCTAATCACTGTTGTTATAACGATTATGAACTGTGTAGATCAGATTAAATTATATACATGTTGCTTTATGTTTTGTAGGTTCCTTTCTAGGGTATATCTATAATATGCATAGATAATTCAACAAACTGTATATGTATTCGTAATAAGAAACCACACAAAAACGTATTATTGCAGAGCGTCCTCAAATAACATGCGTTGCTCGAATGCAGTAGCCGATATGTCGACAGGTAGTTCACTTTGTTTAGAAGAACGGCATGATGTGTAAAGGTACATTGAATTAGAGAGGGGTTATTTGGTAGACACCGCGAGGGTGATTGGGTATATGAAATAAGATGAAACGCTTTGGAGTTCTGGGAACTGGGAACGTCATACTAGTGGGAAAGAGTGACTTCTGCGTACCAGATATCCCATTTATTGTCATTTTAAACGCCAAAGTCCAAAATCAAAATTCAAAAATTCTATCATATTTATTTATTCATAATTAAATTCTAAAGTCTAATGAATGATTCTTTCAGTAATTTTGAATCCTAGCCCATTTCTGAAAATATATATCGATTTTGTTGCGAATGAAGAGGGGAACTTGTGTTATTATTATTGTCGACCAGAAGGTCCATATATATACAAGGTATTAGACCGTCATAAGGTCATGTTTATCCTAACAAAATAAAGATAAGGATAAACACTATGTTACAGATATACATGGAATATATACTAGATAAACACATAGTCTCTGGTTGTTTTTATCATGTCCCGGATTGGGCCTGCAGTACGGGCTGGTCCATGGTCGATCATCATTTGGTTTTTAACACTCCCCCTTGATCGACACATCCGGTACAGGTTCGTTGCATGCTTAATGTCGCCTCATTAAAACCTCTCCTGAAAAACCCCAAAACCAATGTGGCAAAATGGGAAACCAAGGACAGGAAAAAGAGTACAACACATGAACTCCCCCAGATGAATACATCACTGTAGTAGACGCATTCCCATCTGGTATCCGAGTCTTCTTGAACGTTGAAGTTGCCTATGACTTGGTGAAGATGATCAGCTGGATTCTCCTTGAATGAACTTGTAAGTCTTGGACGTTGGTATGTCTTTTGGAACTCCATTAAGATGTGGTCAGGATGTACATCTTTGCTGCTGATCACTCCATGTCTTGGTTGAACTGATGGTGCTTCAAACGGTGCTCGGATGGACTTTATAATCTGCAATAAAACTTTACTTGCAGGTCCTTTTTCATGTCCCACGGATTCTCTTTGGTTATATGGCTTTCCCAAAACGTGGACATTCAATATATATTGAGTCATAGACCCAGAACACATACGAACAACTTTACTTCATATCTTTCGTTCATTCGGACTTATATCTCTTCGTATGTGCCAATGGCTTTATCCATTGTAACCAATCATTCTTTATTTTCTTTTGTCGATCCATGTTGAGCTATAGACCTTGTCTATATTCGTTCATAATCATGAGTGTCTAAGGTCATACCATCAATAATTATTTGCTGCAATGAAACTCATCACACAATGAATTCGCAGTCATACACTCATGTCCTTTGTACATGGTTATCGATCTTTTCTTGCTTTAGCAATGCTTATAATCATTAAGCCACGACCAGACATCCTTCTGGTCACTATCCTGGTTTATGGTTCTCACTTAGACGTGCTGACTTAATCATACACACACACACACGGCTATGATTTTTCTACAGACTTTCCATATGTAAAACATAGCCTGTTTAATCAATCGATAACTTGTATTATTGAACCTTTGAACCATTAAACCTTTTTCTCTCAGTTGGTCTTTATTATGATCACAAGGAATTATAATATTTTCTGTATGGACTGACTGCACTAAGTAAATACTTAGTCTTTCATATTACTTACAGCTGCTGTATATTACAATCCATAAACAACTTAGGAACAAAGCTTGTTCTATGAGAATTTCTTTCTCATATTTCTATGGTACGTTGATACCTTTATCCAGTGATCCATTTGCTGCTTACTACACCATTATTTCTTTAGTAAATATCCAGACAAAATCAAACTTGATTTTCTGTAGTAGCATCCACCATATAGGAGCATATCTCTTTATAAATTGTTCCTTGGTCCTTGTGAGTATCCTTGTGTAATCAAGCTATACTTGAACGTTATTTAGAAGGAACATGGACACACTATACCATGTGGTCATGTCCTTTAATCTCACGGAATTTCTTATCTCACAAGATCCATTCACTGGTTTCTTTCTTAGATGGCTTTTCTGTATGTACATGGTTACTACGCCCATCTGTCTTATAATTACTTTGAATTCTTTGAACACCCCACGTCCCTATATAGGTTTTATGAGTACTCTACGTGGGTTCATGATCCTCAGGTTATATCCTTCAAATCCCAAGTACTACAATCTTTTATGAGCTCTTATGTATGTAAATACATCTTTGGTGTTAACACTCTTTATCTTTAGTTTCATACTGTTCCAGACATGATCTAATTAGATTTTGAGATCTTATTATCCAAGACCTTTATACCTTGCAGTTTGGCGTCCCAAACTACATGGTCTGGTACCTTAGATGTGTGGTTGCGCAACCTTATTTCTCTGTCTGAACTGGTTTCTCTTATGAACTCGGATTTGTACGATTCTGAGCACCTTTCATTACTTTCCGAGGTTCCTTATTATTTGGAACTTATTTGTCTATCTCTAATAGACATTGTAGCAACTTGATTGTGTCTCTTAGACATCTAATTCGTGGTGCTTAAGCTGGTATGACATAGTCATTTTTTCTTTTCGGGTCAGTGTGTCTGGCATATATTTCTGCTAGCTTTTATATCTTTTGATCATATTCTTTTAGAACGTCTAGATCATAATCTTTGGTCTGAGGATCTTGCCAAGACAACTATGGTTGATACCATTATATTTCTCTTTTACTCTTTACTCTTTATCAGCCTGATAACTTTCTCCTTTCAAAGTTGGATAATCAGATTACTATATTTTGTAATCTGTGTTCTTGGCCACTTGATTAAATCATCCATGTTTGGCACAAGATACATTATAGTTTCGTGGAGGAAGTCTTATTTATCTAATATATATTCTCAATTCTCATCTGAGGTTCCATCTTAAATGACACACATATATGTGGTGGAATATTCGTATTTTCTTAAGATGGTTTGTGTATATGTCTGGTTTATGACCCTTAATCATTCAGAGGTGGGAATGTCTATGCTTACATGTATGGCCTGATGTAAATCAATATTTATATACATAATGTCCTTAAGCTTTAGGCTGGACGTGGGTGATGTACCATTAGTGAGAGCTTTAAAGCTTTCCAGCCGTGTATTGTAAACCATGGAATCCGAATTTATGATATGATCATGGACTGTGGGTTTTAGTCCTCTCTCCCCCTCATGAACATACTCATAATTTCGTAGTGCTTAGGACAGTGGAGCCTTAATTATTTTAGTGATTTTCCCTTGTGTGTATTTATACACATTGTGAGATTTTATGGGATCACTTTTGTGCCTTAATTAATTTTTTCATTATGTTTTGGATCAAGATGTCTAATCTGGTCATGCCATAAGTGTTTATTTCGTGGTGAACCATACTGGTTACCATGGCTTTATGTCTCTTTCATACTGATCCTTAGCATAGGATAAATCAGTAGAAAATATGGGTATAGGCATTCATAATGCTTTTAGGCGATTTTTCAAAAATCTGAAAGGAATCGTATTTTCTTTGCTCACTGGTTCAATGTAGAATCTTTATAACTCAATAGGGTCTGAATAATGTCGTGTCTTTTGCCATTTTCAGTACCAATTAATTGATTTCAAGTAATTGTAGGAAGGTAAAGTTGAACCTATACAATCAAGATGAAGTTAAATCTATGCGAGAAATCAATCTATCAGTGAACTGACTCATTAGTCTACACCCAACAATTGATTTTATGTGATTGCAGGAAGGTAAAGTTAAACCTATACAATCAAGGTAAAGTTAAACCATGCATGAAATCAACTATCAGTGGACTGATTATCCTTTTATTAAGGTTTTATTTGTTATTTAATCAAGAATCATCAAGCAAGACCAAGCAAGATAATATATAAAAACAAAATCGTTTTTATTATTTCAATAACATAAATGAATAACAAATAAATCAAATCAGATATGAAAACATAAAATCAGAATGTCGGAAAATTATTCAATGTATAATCCGACCTCATGGTCCATGAGTGTCCACTCGGAATCCTCCTCAGATCTCTTCTTATCAAATGTGGCTTTATTAGCTTCAGGGATTTTCATCTCACTGTCTAGTACTTCATAATATATCTCCATGATGTCATTAAACCGTCTGATGTTATCCATCCTTTTCTGCTTCTTTTGCTCAATGTCTAATAAATATGAGAACATGTCATAATAGGTGGTGAAACCTTTGGCCTGATGTGATAACAACACTTCCTCTGAATGGAATGTGTCACGAGTTTTGTTTAACAAATCCTCGTTTGTTACCAATTCACCACATAGTCTAAGACTATAGGTGATTCTCATAAGATCAGAGTGATAATTGTCCACGGATTCATAATCCTGGAACCTTAGAGCTTCCCATTTTTTCTTGGATTCGTGCAACAATGGCTCACAGAATCTAGAATTCAAAAATGACCAGAGATTATGAGGATCATTAACATATCCAAACTCGTCTCTTAGGTCCTCACAGAGATGGTGTCGCATAATCATTATGGCTCTGTGTCTTTCACACGCAAGGGTGTCATTGCCATACTTGATGCACTTCCCAAGTCCTCTAGACTTCAAGACGGCTGAAGTGTTTATAGCCCAATGAAGATAATTATCTCCAGAGAGATCAAGGGCTTTGTAATCTGAGGGTATGAAACTCGACATCTGAAATCATTATTCAAAACAGGTCTTAATCAAGTAATCTTTTTGAAATTTTCATGCTTCATATCAATGCCACACACGGACCGAAAGAAAATTTTTTTCTAAATGATGCATTTTCTTAAAACCATACGGTTTAAGGTGTGGATCAATGCATTTTTCAGATTTAAGGTCCTCTTATTTCAAACACAAGGTTTCAAGGCCTTTAGGGATTCTATTTTAGATGATCAGGAAAATGTTCCATATTTTCTTCATTCTATTAGATCGGATCATTTAGTATAATGATTTTTTTCAGTTCAGATCAGATTGCTTGAAAACTATGAATGATCTATATCCCTAACAGTCGAGATTTCATGTTTAGTATGCAATATTAGTATGCAAACAATATGCAATCAAGAAAACCAATTCAATCATGAAATCAGGTTAGGGTTTTCGAAAAATAGACCATATATTTATTTTTATTTTTTTCGAAAAATAATCAAATCAGAAATTATTGTGACTTAAAAAAAAAAAATCAGGAAGATTTGATTTATTCAAGCAATTTATTATATACTTTTTGATTTAAAAATAAATATATTTTCTCAGATATATCTCTGATATTTCGATTTTAAATATTAAAAAATATTTTTTTCAATCCTAATCAAGTTCTAGTCGTTATCAATCATCAGGAAAACAAATTTCTCAGACAAGAACAGAAGGTAAAACCTCGGATTAATTTATGAAACTATGATCAGATTTTCAAAAAAAATTATGTAACATGCAGTCTTTAACTGTTCTAGTTGATTCAGATCAGATAAGAACATTAAACAGGACAATAATGATAAGTTTAAGCAAGTAACAGTTGGTTTCTTTAAACATACAGCAGTCAGATTTTAAAAAAAAATTGTTTAACTTTCAATCCTAAACAGTTCTAATGTGAAACTGAAAACTTTTGATGGGTTGATCGGTCTATCAGTTAGAGATCTTCCTGGTTAGCTGATGGATTGCTCGGAATTATTGTTTTTGTTGCTGCTTGTTGGAATAGGAGACTAGTATATGGTTGAGAGAGATTTTGGTTTCTGGAACAAATTTTCCGCCTGTATTGTAGTTGAGCGTGAGGGCGCGTCCGAACTCCGATTGATGCGGGGTTAGGGGCGTTGGCTTCGTCTCGTCAAGAGCTTTAATTTGGTATTTGGCTCGTTGTCTGGATCTACCGGAGTTTAGGGATAGAGCTGTTTGAAGTTCGTCGGAAATTAGGGTTTTTACTGCTCTGATTTATTTCTGGTTTTTAGGGTTAGGGTTTATGAGAGCAACGTCGTGCTGATAACGTGTTGTGAATGAAGAGGGGAACTTGTGTTATTATTACTGTCGACCAGAAGGTCCATATATATACAAGGTATTAGACCGTCATAAGGTCATGTTTATCCTAACAAGATAAGGATAAGGATAAACACTATGTTACAGATATACATGGAATATATACTAGATAAACACATAGTCTCTGGTTGTCTTTATCATGTCCCGGATTGGGCCTGCAGTACGGGCTAGTCTATGGTCGATCATCATTTGGTTTTTAACAGATTTGTTCTTGTTTTTTTCTTTCTAAAAAGATTAAGGCAAAATTGTCAAAACAGAATAAAAAAACAACATAGTTGTCCCTATGGTATAAATCCAACCTAAAGTTGTCCCTATAGTATATTTTTTTGATAATACCAAAAGTAACCTTTGATTAATCTCATTAAACATGATTAATTGTATTTAAAAAAAAATGTAAATCAGTTTGTTTAAACGGGGAAAGAATAAAAAAAATAATAAAACAATCTAAAGGGAAAATTGTTTCCCTAATTCCCCGTAACCCTAAGATCGATATCGATCTCTCCGCCTCTCTCTTTCACGGCGACGAAGAAGGCGATTGCGTCTTCTCCAGTGAAATCAACGGCGAGTATAGCCGCCACCGGTGGAACCCCTTTCTCTTCTCCTACCGGTGGAACCCCTTTGTCTTCTCCTACATACAAAGGTAAACACCAACGGTCTCCATCCAATTTCTGTCATAACGTTTGTTCCTTTCTCCTTCTTGTTCTAATACTTTTCTATGGATCTCTTTCTATCTCGACAAACACAAAGGCGATTTCAAAGCTTCTTTTGGTGATTGGTGAATTCGAGTTTGTCTTTAACCTCCCCGCCTCTCTCTTTCTCCGACATTGCTAGCACATAAGGTATGTTGTCGATACTTCATTTGTCAAGCGGTTTGAGTTCTTCATTCGGGTTCTGAAGTTAGCATTTGTCTCTTTCCTTAGCCCAAACACATTGGTGATTCGGGTTTCTTTCTTTATCCGGTTCTTTATTGCATTTGTCTCTGTGTTTGAGTTCTTCATTCAGGTTACTCTTTTTATGTTTGTTCTTAGGATTTTTAGTGTTGTTAACTGACTATATGAACCGATTTCGATTGTGAATTGTCTTACTTTGATCAACTGATTTCTTTTGTGAATTGATTTTCGTTTATCATGAGCTGGTTTATTGATTTTGTTTATGTACAGAATGATAGTCTTTGTGTTTCTGATTTTAGAATTTGTTTGATTTTTTTCTTGTGTTTGTCTCTGCTTCACTGTGAAGTTAGGTTTTTTGACTTAAATCAATATCTGGATCAAGTGATAGTTGTTTTGTTTGATTTTTGTGAATTGATTTTGTTTGCTTGTAGAATCAATTTTTTTTTGTCTTTTGTAGATATGGAATTAGAGCTACCTAAGCGAGTGTATGCAGAGGGTTTAGAACTTCAGGTGAAGAAGATCAACAACTGCTGTCGCATGGAACTTCTCAGGGATCTGAAGAAAACTATGTCTGCGGAGTACGATGATGTCAAGATAGATCCTGTTTTCAAACATATCATGGCGATTGCGGAAAATAAGCTCAAGTTTTCGGGGAAATTGGTGGATAGCTTCTTGTGTAAGCAGCTGATTACCTCGAAGATGCATGAGAAGTGGTTTGTCTTTGCGAGGAATCCTCTCCGGTTTTCGTTTCAGGAGTACCACGCTGTGACAGGCCTCAAGATCTCGCGGGAAAGTAGCTATGACGTATTTAAATGGAAAAGTGATGGCAGATTTTGGAGTGAACTACTAAGGACAGGTGGTAAGATCACCTTGCAGTCGATCAAAAAGGTGCATCTAAAAGAAGTTCACAGCTGGTCTCGGCGTGATAGGATAAGGTTGATCTACTTGTGTGTGATAATGGGTGTGGTGATGGGGAGAGATGAGAAGGTGAACATCCCTCATATGTACATCAAGCTGGGTATGGATTTTGACAAGCTTCGGAACTTCCATTGGGGTCTTCACTCCTATGACTTCTTGCTGAGTTCCATTGAGAAGGCTAGGAAGAAGTTTGGTAAGAAGAACAACTATATTTTCGAGGGTTTCTCCTATGCTTTCCAGATTTGGATTATGGAAGCAATTCCGGATTTTGGAGAAATATGTGGCAGCAAAGTCTCGGACAGTTTCAGCGGTCCAAGATGTGGAAATTGGAAAGGAGTTGCAAAAGTTTCTTATGAAGACATCATTCAACTTGAGGAGTCATTTACTGAGAAGGTATGTATATGTATTGTATTCTTTTATGTGGTTGTTGCATATTTTTTTATAGCTTATAGTGTTATAATTGTTTTGTAGGGAGACTTGTTCTCGGTAATTTCAGTGAGTGGCAATGGTGATGTGTTGAGGCATGCTGATTAAACAAGGAAGGATGAGATGGAAGATGAACGTGTGGACCTTCTTCTCGATAGGATTAAAAACAAGTTTGATTGGAGCAACACAGAATGGCCAGTTATAGAGGCTGAAGAGACTGAGATGGAGGAAGCCGATACAGAGTCTGAAGATGATAAGAGTGTGGATGATACTGATATTGCAGCAGACGTGGAGATATCTTCGGTTAATGTTGCTGGAAGAGGCAAGAGAAAGATTCAGGATGAAGGAGACAAGACAAGAAAGAAGAAGTTGTTGTGTAAGCGAACAGCAGAAAAAAAAACAGAGTATTGATCGTGAAACTAAGAGTTTCATTGAGGGTTTAGTCCACTCATCTGTCAATTCCTTGGGAGATATACTCAGAGCGCAAATGGCGAGTATGGAGAGCATGTTCAAAGAGAGGATGGGCAACATGGAGAGCAGGGTTTCACAGCTCAGGGAAGCAATCAGTTTGTGTGTCGAGGAAGCGTTCCTAAGAGCAAAACCGATGAAGCTCCGCCTAAGACCAAAACCATTCAAGCTCCAGCAAAGAAAAAGGTCAATCAAGCTCAAGCTCCAGCTAAGAAAAAGGTACTTCCTAAAAGAAAGTGTAGAACTTGATGTACTTGTATCTAGGATGCTGAGTTAGGGTGCAGGACTTAGCTTTTGGAGTTAGGTTGTTCTTGGAACTTAACATTTTCACTATGTAATATTATGTAAAACTTTCGGATTTTGTAATAGGTTTGTAATGTGTAATATGCTTGAATGTTTGTGTAATGATAACTCCATGAATGTAATGCTTTGTTTGTGTTATGACTGAATGACTTCTTTAATTTTTTTTTTTTTGGTTTTAATGAATAGGATGGGATAAAGAATGGTATATAAACTAATGATTTTGATTTTGGATTGAGTACACAAGAATTAAGGGAATTGTCCCAAGATACATTTGTTGAGGGCTTTGATCTTTCTCAAGTTAAAGTCGAAAACTCAAGACCCTTCAACATTTCCCCACCGCAGTTACATGATGAGGAAATAGATCGAGCCGGAGAAGACTCACCAGATGCGGCATTGGTGTATCTCCGTGAAGAGGATTGGGAAAAATTTAGCACTTGGTTAGCTTCCTCCAAGTAAGTAAATTTTCATTTTTATATCATGTGTTGTTAAATTTTAAACAAAACATATTATTGTTTTGAACTTGTATAATGTTTTGGTTACAGACCTCTACTGATTGGACCTACAATGTTAGATTCTGAGATTGGTACTCGTCTTATGGATAGAACCGAGTGGCTTCATAACTTGGTAAAACTTAGAGACTTTTAGCTTTTATGTGTGTTTTCCATACATTGTGTGTGCTAACATCATCGTAATATGCAGGAGATTGACGCCATGATGTACGTATTCCGGGAGAGAACATCTCTGAAACGATGGGAACTTCATCGTGTCGCCTTCATGTCTGTTGTCTTCAGCAACATTATTAAAAAGGAGTATGAAAGTTTCAAGGCGGGTATAAGAAAATACAAGCTTCATCATTTGCTACTGCAGTAAGGCAAAGGGGTCCTTCCACCACATGGACGGACACAAGAGATATGGAATGTAGATGTGGATCGGTTGTATGTCCCTGTTCATGTTAGCGGGAATCATTGGATCGCATTGTGTATCAGTTTCGTGACGAGGAGCATTGATGTGTTTGACTGCTCGGGCAGAAAAAGGTACAAGGAGTTGGATGCGTTCGCAAACCTTGTTCCTCGTATTGTCAAGGCAGTTCAGCCACCGAGATACCACAAGGATTTCAATGTCGCTGCATATACGGTTCACTATGTCCCCATGGGTAAGTGCATGTGATTGTGGTGTCTATACAATAAAGTTCATCGAGTGCCATTCGCATGGATTGAAGTTGCCCTTGGTGAATGATGGTAACATCAAAGAAGCTCGCCACAGAGTTTTGTGGGATCTATGGGAACCAGCTAACGACCCGGAACTGGTTGACAGGATGTCAAATTATGAACCTCCAGAGTGTCTCTCTTCAACCGTAGAAGAGATTTTGTGAGAATCAATTTTTAAATGTAAATAGTTCGGCTTTAATTCTAACTTTTAGGAGAAAAATGCTTAATCTAATGTGTATCTTCTAGTGTTTTATTAGGAACATGAATGCTTAATCTAATGAATTGCTTTTGGGTTTATTATTCTCAGTTTTTCACAATGTGTTTAAGTAGACCCTAAATAAGTCTTGTCGGAGACAACAATCAACCGTAACATAGACCCTAAACATACCCAAAACAAGACCCTAAACAATACCCTAAACGAGACAAATAGAAAACATAATATGAAACAATAGAAACCACAGTCATTCAGTCGAGAGTCTTAAAAAACACCTAACGAGACCCTAAACAGAAACCAAAACAACATTAATCATGTATTCTAATAGCCGCTAGAGAAGGAATCAGCCCATAAGAGTTTATAAAACGAATCAAATTCAATACACTTAACTTGGTTTCTTGTAAACCCGACTTTTGATCCAAATCACCAATAAAACCCGACCAGAATTAGATCCACAAATAACCTAATATCCGACATATTTAAACAAAAAACCCGAGTTTTCCCATTTTTCAGAATTCTCTTCTCTGTCAATATCCTTTTTCTCTCTGAATCAATTTTCCTAAAACATGAATACTCCAAGGCGATATTCGTACGGGGTGCCATCTAGGTGCTGGTGTGGGAAGGGGGTCGTGATTTTCTATTCGAGAACATATGAGAATCCTTACCGACGGTTCTATAGATGCGAAATTGGGTCACATGTTCATGGTGTCGATTTGTTTAAGGATTCAAATACAGAATGACTAGTTATCGAAACTCTGTTTTGTTTAAGGCGTTAGTCATGGCTTTGATGTTTTTTGTCTGAATCGATTTCCGATTAAGAAAGACGAACATGCTGTCCTGACTTGATTTTTTTTCTATGTAGCGAAAAAAGGAAACCCATGTATTTAAGTGGGTTGATGAAGCTTTGGTTGATGAGATTCAAAAGGTAGAGGCAAAGCAAGGGAGAATTACAGAAGCGATTGAAGATCTGAAAATGAGTATGAAAAAGACAGTTGAAGAAGAAGTAAGGAAGTAGAAAAATCCCTTTCAATTAGGTTGTTTAGGAATCATTCTATGAATTTTTGGAAAAGCCAAAAATGAATGAAATCAGTCTACTGGTTCTTAGTATTTTGATTCTTACTCTTTTGTTCTTACAATGACAATGTCACTTTTGTGGTTCTTAGTCTTTTGTTCTTACAATTACTATGTCACTTTTATGGTTCTTACTATGGCTATGTTTTGGTTCTTTGAGTTTTGTTCATGCGATGTTGTCTATGATAATGAAAACACAGAATCATCATACATTTAACACGTACAAATCGAGAACCATGAAACTGAGAAAAAATGATGATGCCAATGTATAACAATGAAACTTAGAAGAATGATGCCAATGTATAACAATGAAACTGAGAAAAAAAACAAACGAAATTTATCCAAATAAAAAGAGAGTCTATAGTTTTTAGAAAAAAAAACCATACAAAACAATGATAAGAATGCACTTTGAAATAAGCTCGCCTAGTGTAGGAGATGGATTACATCCCTCCACAAGGCCCATCGAATAACATGCCCTAATCCAGCAAGTCGGATCAATTTGGTCGGCTCGGTGGCTAAACCTATCGGCTTGACCTTAGAGTACTTTTAGCCGGTCAAGTAAGTCGGCTAAAAATGCCCGGCTTAGAGGGAGCCTTGTTCAGGCATGTATAACTCGGCCTGTCGCATCAAGGCCCAAAGGGGCACGAAACTAGGGCATCTGGAGCAGGAGTCCTATAAGAAGGGAAAAGGAAGCAACAAGAAGGGGACTTTTGGACCATTGAACACATTGAGCGGCTAGATCTAGGGTTTTAGGTTATCTCTTTGATCTTGTTACTCTTCTATCTTGTTGCTCTTGAATCTTCTTGTCACTCTTGTAACCCTTTAAACAAGATCTAAATAAAACGTCTTTAGTCATCCCATTTATGACTTCTTCCATCTTAGTCGACTGAATCTCGTTCAAACAATTGGCGCCCACCGTGGGGCTCGAACCCACGACCACAAGGTTAAGAGCCTAAACATTCCCTCGACGAAACGAGAAGGGAGAACCACCAGGGAAAGAGTGAGGTCGCTATCAGACAGCGGATCCACACGAAGCTTCGTAGCCTCCGCCTCGTAGAGTTTCTCCTGTTCGATAAAAACGTCAATCATTTCTTGCGGGATCTCCGTCCCACTTGCCTTTATCATCTCGAGGCACTTCCTCGTCCCCGAAGCTTGACCGTACAGATTCTTCGCCTTCCCAAAGGCGTCAAAGCGAGTTAGATGGTCGCGCACGCGACCAAAGCGAGTTAGATGGTCGCGCACGCGACCAAAGCAGTCGTTTGCCTTCTCGATCATAGCAGCTTCGACCCTTTCCCTCTCACGAGTAACCTCGAGTCCCCGGGAGTCTCTCAAGCGCTGCCTCTCTCTGATCAATTTCTCTACCGCAGCGTCCCTTTCCTCGAGTAGCTCTGCCTTCTCCTTTTCAAGGGTCGCAGTCGCTTGCTCCAAACGGGTGTTCTCTCGAGCAAGCTCTTTCTTAGCCGCGCCGGCGGATTTGAGCTTACCCTCCAGCTCTTCGAACTTCACTCGAAGGACTTCTTTCTCCTTCGAAGCCTTCTCGTTAGCCTTTTTATGCTCATCCCTCACCCTCTCAATGGCCTTCAATCTTGCTTGAGCGAGCTTCTCCGAAGCTCCCAACTGGATCATCGTCTGCTTTAGGGCACTGTCGTATTTCTCGACAAGGAAGTTCATGCTCCCGTCACTCTGCAAAATGACAAACACGGACCACGTGAGATGGATCAACCCAATAAATCAAAGAAGGAGACAAAAGGTGAAAGGAAGCGTAGATACCCGCGCTCTCGAGGAAGCAGCGTCGATGTATTCATTCTTGAAGTAAATGTCTTCCAGTTGTGGCATCTCCTTCGTCCCACCACGAATTTGACGCGTCAGCTCCGCACACCTAAGGGGATTAAGGATCAGGGGAGTTGTCTCGTTGTAGGAAAACTCAACGCGATCAGGAAATTCGACCCTCCTCCTCTTCGCGATGGAACCTTCAGGTTCAGACCTCGCGGGCTCACCACCAGAACCTCCTTCTCGCGAGTAGGTTTTCTTCTTTTCCTCTGACAGGTTTCCAGAAGTACCGCAGGCATCCCCAACAGCGTCGACTATGGCCGCGTCAGCAACGTTTGCGTCATAGGTAGAAGGGCGGGGCTCTGCCTCAACAGACCTCTCAGTTTTCTTTCTCGGGTGACCACCTGATGCCGCCCCGACTAAAACAGCCTCTTGCCCTTCTGCTCCGCCACGAGACCTTTTTCTCCCATCCTTCTTCTTTTTAGACTTTGAACCCTCGGAAGTCGCGTCGACGGGAGCAGACTCTTCGGGAGGAACCTCGTCGGTCAAAGTCGCATTGACGGGAGCAGACTCTTCGGGAGGAACCTCGTCGATCGCTCCCACCTTAGTCCTCTTGGTCTTTTTCTTCTTCTTCTTGGGACCGGAAGCAGAAGTCTCTGCCATTCCCCCCTGATCGGTTGCAATAGGACCCTCCTCTCTGGAGGCTCCTTCTCTAGAGGCTTCTTCTCTGAAGGCTCCACCGCCTTCAGAAGTGACGTCGACTCCAGAGTCAGACGGTCCCTTAGGATCGACTGTAGTCGACTTCTTCGTGAGCAGTTGCAACTTCCCTTTTAACAGAGCGCTTAGGTCCGGAACCCCGTCCATTTCTCTGGCTTTGTCGAGAAATCTCTGTTGTTTGCGAGTAAACAAAGGAAGGCGCGACTTATGGGGACCGAGAACGCAAGGAAGCCTCGACTCCCAATCAACTGCAAAAACAGAGAATCAACATGAAAATCGCAAAAGGAAACTCGAGTAGGCCCTAAAAATAATCAGCAGGCTTCCCTTTAGCGATCCTAGCTTGCTGACGACGTATCCACTCCCGACTAAGATCCGGCAAATGAAGATTACTATGCGCCGCGATCTCTTGAGCACTTTCGAAAAACTTCTCGGGGTAGGCGATCGTATTCGGATGACGAAATGCAAATACAAGGATAAGAAAAGTTAGGACTAACGACTAAAACAAAACTCCAGCAGACGAGTCTCTACCGAGTTGTCGGATCCACAAAACGCGGTAGTCGTCCCCCGGTGGCTCTTCGAAAGCATGTTCATCGGATTTCATAAAGAAATACGCGCGTTGCCAATCCTGCGTCTTATTTGGATGGCCGGTCAAGACGTTGTAGTTCGAACGTATTTTCACCGAGAAGATCCCGTTTGGCTCCGCCTTCGTGAAAGTCAACTCTTCGCGACCCTCACGCTCATCGAGATGTCCATCTCAGCTGCCATTACCATTAGCATGACGGCTATTCGCAGCGACCCCTTCAAAAGTTGAGAAATGGCAATGTCTCGGCGGAATGCGTAGGACGTCACTAACCGGGGAATCGGGAATCATAGCTTCGTATGATCCCTGAAATAGGACTCATACACGCATTGGTAACCGACCGGAGGCGACCAGGGACGCTGCTCGGTAGACGGGATGATGTAGGTAACGCCAGCACCGCCACTCGCCCTTAACAGCATCCTCACGGTATGATGAGAAGCAGAAGATCCAAACACGTTCCCCCACGACTGAGCCCGCGGGTCCCGTAGCAGTCCGGGTGGCAGCGGAGCAAGCTCTTCGAAGAACCCACCAGGATGGTAAACAGTTGGGCGACAGTCTATCTGGTCGAAACAAACTCTCTCGCGGACCTGTCTCAAAGGAGTCGGAGACCGATCAGACTCATCACTGTCGCCACGTTCGGAGCCAGTCGCAATATCGCCTTGATCTCTCCCTCTATCCTCCCTTCCGCTCGCATCACTGCTCCCGACCTCAACACGATCGGTGTCTTCATCACGAATCATCCTATGAGTATCAGCGACCAAAGGACACTGAGATAGAGTCATATTTTCCGTGTCCCGAAGAGCATCGCGATGAATCAAGTCGAAATCGTCCAGAGGACTGCAGGGCGCTGACACATCTCTGGTCGGACTCGGAGAATCTGCGATGTCCTTCCCTTTCTCTTCTCGCGACAATCGACTTCTCGGAGGCATATTCCTTAATTCAGGGGACGACTACAACCGCCGAACGATACCAACGAGTCTATACGAAGAAAAACCTATCTAGAGAGAGAAAGCAAAAGTAGAGAGAAGGGAGAGAAAACGGGATACATGAATCTGTAGAGAAGAATGACGAAAGCAAAGGAAAGAGGTCTATTTATATCAAAAAACGAAGGCACGTTCTCCGAGCACAATCATTAGGTCTACACAGGCCTAAATGGGCCTCAAAAGGCCGCCTAAATGCCCATAAACCTACTCGCGACGGTTCGGTTTCTCGCTCGAACCGATTTTTAATTAGGTTGTCAGGCCGGAATCAATTCCTGGTCTTGATTTAAACCAGTCCCCGGTTAACCAACAAAACCGATCCCCGTCACTTTACCCAAAATGATGTATCGCCCGAGTAAACTGCATCTCTTCGTAAAAGATTGAGAAGTGAAAGAACGCATCAACGACTCAACATTACTCAAAGCGACTAGAGACGCTCACAGGACGTCATGCGACTAAAAGCACATACCGACGACTAAATGGGAAGGGTTATCCTTTGTATTAGAGTCTGTTATACGAATAAACCTGACCCACAAATTCACTGAGACCGCCATGTCGCTCACAAGTGAACTGGGGGGGGGGGGACTTATTGTAGGAGATGGATTACATCCCTCCACAAGGCCCATCGAATAACAGGCCCTAATCCAGCAAGTCGGATCGATTTGGTCGGCTCGGTGGTTAAACCTATCGGCTTGACCTTAGAGTATTTTTAGCCGGTCGAGTAAGTCGGCTAAAAATGCCCGGCTTAGAGGGAGCCTTGTTCAGGCCCGTATAACTCGGCCTCTCGCATCAAGGCCCAAAGGGGCACGAAACTAGGGTATCTGGGGCAGGAGTCCTATAAAAAGGGAGAATGAAGCAACAAGAAGGGGACTTTTGGACCATTGAACACACTGAGCGGCTAGATCTAGAGTTTTAGGTTATCTCTTTGATCTTGTTACTCTTCGATCTTGTTGCTCTTGAATCTTCTTGTCACTCTTGTAACCCTTCAAACCAGATCTAAATAAAACGTCTTTAGCAATCCCATTTCTGACTTCTTCCATCTTAGTCGACTGAATCCCGTTCAAACACCTAGCTCGCCATCTACCACCACTTGCATACTTGAACAGAGCAACCTGTGACACAAAGAACCATACATGAAACACATAAACCAAGCTATAAAAACACATAAATGGACTGCCTATATAAGCTGACCCCTTACCATTTGTGACTGACTATATTGGTACTTTACAAGTTGCTCTGTTGTGCCCACTAATACCACATCAACTACACTTCCGAGGCTGCTTCTTTCGTGATATTTATGATGACCGAATTTTGTCTTCCGCAGTTTCATATCTGCGTTTTCTTTTCCTTCCAACTAATCTTCTTGTCTCTGGTGGTAGAACAATGACTTTCTTAACATCTTCTGGATAAACCAAGCATCCTCAGGAAAATCAATAGGATTTATGCTTTCTTTATAAGCTTCTCTCCAAGCTCCTGTCGTATACATCAAATCAGTCAATGTGTGTGGCTCTCTTCCAACATGAAAACCAGCTTTAATTGCATGCTTACAAGGGATCTTCATAAGGTTGTACTTTCCACATGAACAAGTCCTTCTATCCAAATCAACTTAGCAGTCGAATTTATCACCTCTAACAAGCAATCGACCAACACTAACAGGGTAAACTACAAATGTGGAGCCTTTCCCGATTCTCCTGTCTATTTTTTTTCTCTACATCTTTGGTCAGAGGATGTTTATGCTTTGAAATCAGTTTCTTACGCTCATAAAACCACCGTGTCAACATTTCCCTGATACTGTCCAACAAAGGAATGACTGGATGCTCTCTCGGTGAACGCAAAGCAGAGTTGATAGATTCAGCAGGATTGGTTGTCCTTATGTCGTATATGTATCTAGGGAATTGACATCTAGCCCATTTTTGCACATCAGCTTCCCTAAGGTAATTTCCAATTGCCTGACTGATATTACACACATTAGCAAATGTCTTCTCAAACTCAGAAACTCGATAAGCCTTGGACGCCTTTGAAACCAACCCAGAAAGTCCTTTCCCATGTAAATATGTGACCACATTATTCAACAAATGATGAATACAAATACCGTGTCTAGCTGATGGATACACATTTTCAAGTGCCTTAGCGATAGACCCATGTCGGTCTGAAATAAAAGCCAAATCAAAATCATCTGCAATGAAAACCTTAAGTTGTCTCATAAACCATTCCCAAGAACGCTCATTCTCTGAGTCGACTATTCAAAACGCAATAGGATACAAATTAGAATTTTCGTCTACAGCAGTTGCAACCAGTAAAACTCCTTTGTATTTATTCTTCAAAAAGGTCCCATCGATCATAATAACCCGCCTCATGACTCTGTTAAATCCTCTTATCGATTGCCCAAATGCAATAAACAGGTACCAAAAATTCTCATTTCCGTCAATCTCATAAGATGAGTGTGTACCTGGATTAGCCTCTCTCAGCATGTGCAAGTATTTTGGTATTTTCCCATAACTTCTCTCTGGAATACCTCTAACTGCATTGATCACATATTCACGCGCATCCCATGCTAAAGATTTTGAGATCTCACATCATGATCACTACGCATAATCTGTATGATATCATTACATTTCGGCCCTTCCTTGACGCCTTCATACTTGTGCATAATCAGACTGTCTATAGTTTTTGCTGAAGCAGTTTTACCCGTTTTGGTTTTGCTTGAAGGTGCGCATGTATGTTTACCGACATACTTCTTGATCATGAAATATGTAGAATCCTTCAGACACTCTTTTCGAACACCCCAATTGCATGCATTATCCGCACATCTAACATACCAAAGTTGTCTATCCATTTTGATAACCTGGTAGTCAAAGTTATGCTTCATTGCACATATCTCGAAATTCGGCTTCAACAAAGTTTTGTTCTCAAAAATGGTCTCATCTTAGCAACATGGAGCAGAGAAAACTTTGACATATTATGTATGTTCTCTTTCTCAGAGATCATGGTATCAGCATCATAGTCCCCATCCTCATCAACTGCGACTCCTTTCCGCTTTTCATTCTTCTTCCCGCTATGCCTCTCAGCATACACAGAAGCTGATTCGTCCCCACTGTCAAACGAGTTTTCTTCCTCTTCATCAGTACATGGATCAGCTGGCGATTTGTTAAGATCAAAGGCTGCTTCATTCGGATTCTCAGCCTTGGCTTTACATGTTACACACAATCGAGTAGAATCACTCTTTTGAACAAAACAAACAAAATTCTGAAGCTGTCGATCGTTTGCAATGATCACAGGTGGACATCCTGATGTATTGATCAACTCAACACGTAGATAACTCAACTCCAAATCGGCTATGATTTCTTCTTCCATACCAAAATCCTCCAAAACCATCATGTTTAATTCATCTAAAGTACAATTTGATTCCACTAACAGTAGCCTATCCTCTTTGCCATCAGCCGAAAAAATCCTTCCCGTAGTTGCACCTAATTCCCAAAGACCACATGTTGTATCGATATGCATCTAATCTAGAACAAGAGTTTCTGAAAATCACAAGAGAAACTATGAAAAAATCATAGATTCATGAAGAAAAAAAGGCAAAATCGTTTTTTTTTTTTTGAAATTTTGACAAAGAAAATCGATCAGAACCATTTTAGGAAGTTAGAATATTTTGTTAACTAAATTTCCTTAATTTTCGCCAAAAACAGGTGATCTTATCTGTAGAAGACACCTTCTACAATGCGTAGAACCATGACAAAAATATGGAATGGAATTTCTACCTTTTGTAGACGTTCGTGTAGTTTTCAGATTTCACGTTCGAGAAATGTTAGAATACTTGTTAAAAGTAGAAACTGCATTTTTCATAAAAGTAGATATCTTTACAATTAGTAGAATGCACATTTTTCATATTTAGATATTGAATCAAAAGTAGATTTTACGTTCCAAAACAAGTAGATGGACGTGTATATTCTATATTTTGCTTTCTACTAACCCAATTTTCGTGGAAGACGAATTCTACTTTTAGTAGAACGTAAATTGAAAATTCTATTTATCAAGTTTTTCAAAAAAATAAAAATATGTGCTTGTGTATATGAGTGTTCCATTAATTGTTTATTTTTTTAATAATTTTTTTGATTCATAAAACTATTTATTTTATTAAGTTTCAGAAATGAAAAGGTAAAAAAGAGATAAAATGGACAAAGTTGGATTTATACCTTATGGTCAACTATGTTGTTTTTTTATTTTGTTTTGTCAATTTTCCCAAAGATTAATATATCAGAAAAGAAACTATAATTACACAATCTTAACTAGTACCTTCTTCTTGTTGCTCAAAAAAAAAAACTAGTACCTTCTTTTCTTAAGAAGCAATTTTATTTTGGTTATAATCGAAGAAAAAAAAACAAGTACTCTAAAATATGGAGATAAATGATAGATACAATATGACTTAATTGCATGAGATTATCAAGTGTATATGTATGACCTGAAAAGAATTTCAAAATACTTTTTTTTTATGGAAACGAATTTCAAATACTTAGTTTATACAATTGGTTCAACATAGTCAGCATGTGCCTCTAGTTTGATTATCATTGAAAGATTTATGTTTAAATTTATGATACATCATTTTAAAATAACTAACGTGTATTTTTTTTGTCAGATAACAAAATTGAGTAATATACTAATATGCGTTAACTGAAGTTAGCGAAAGGAGTCTAACTAGTTTGGCGTTAAATCGTTTGTTGTGATCTCATCCTTTTAATCAAACAGGAGCAGGTTGTTTAATCCCCTCCCCGCAGCTGCTGAGATTCGAACCTGGCACCTCTACCCTTTGGGAAGAAGGTGTTTCCAGCTGAGCTAGCAACTCCGGGTAACTTCTTGATCATGGTATTCCTATCTTTTATTATATTTCCATGTGTACACAATTTAAAAATACTTCACATCTCTCTTGTTTATAATTTAAACACATTGAAAAACAACCTTGATTCCGGATCCAACAAAAAAAAAAATGATCTGAAGAGAATAAAGACACAAACATGGCTAAAACCACAGCAATAGATATCTACTTGTGTAGTTGCACCGACATGAAACCAACACCACTTAAACCGCTCCCTAGTAGAAACCAAAGGACACTTGAGTTCTTTTCTTGCAGCAGAAGGCTTCAGATTACTCCCAACAGAAAAAGCAGGCTTCACGGTGAATGAGTGCTCGTGAGCTTTCCTGAAAGGTTGGAAGAAAACTTAAGTGGACATCACAAACACATTAGATTAAGTAGAGCCGAAGATTAACGTTCAATACTTTCAAAGTTAGATGTTATACTATATGGAATCGAGATCCTTCTTTCTTCCTCAGTCACATCTGAGAACCTCTCCATACTAAAGCCACACCAGTGTTTGCGTTTGACTCTCCATTACCATCGTCTTCCTCCAAGGCGTGTGATGGTTCCAACTCTCTGGCTGTGTCATGTGATGTTTCTCCGGCAGAGCGTGAAGTTTGATGTCGTTGTCCAGCGCATGGAGATGTCTGCCGATTTGGCTCTAGCTTGACAAAACCCACACTAATTTAAAGTAAACAAATATTAGTATTTCAAAACTTAAAAACAAAAACACAAAATATGGAAGTACCTGCGTTTTTCTTGACGTCCGGCGTCTCCCAGAAGCTGAGACAGGCTGTCTGATGCTCCCAGAAGCTGAGGAGGCGAGCAACAATGAATTGAGAAGTCCAGGCAAGTCAAAGAGCCTCAAAAGTTGAGTGGCGGACGGCTTGAGCAACAGAAGCAGGTAGAGGAAGGGCTCGTTCTGTGATGAACTATTTATTGGTGAGAATTTCGAAACCCAACCATTATTGATAGGCTGAGTAAAGACTGGAGGATGTATAGATAGAGAAAGATGAACAGTTTATGAATTTAATTTGAGAAGTAGAAAGGATACGTTTGTGGTTGTGAAGTGAATAGTTTTGATGGAGAAACCCTAAATCTAAACTGTCGAGGAAGATGAGGAGATAAAGAGGATTTTTTTTGTGTCACGATTCGGTCCCAGTAAAATGGACATAGGCACATATGCTTAATGGGCCACGGAGCATCGTCCATAAGGCCACCGAAGAAAACGAAATAATTAAGCCTTGGAACGATTAACACACAGATTTTTTTCGGCGGATCCCACCAACTGCCTACGTGGACAATAAACAGCTATCCATTGGACGATTTTTGATGCCGACGTGGACAGGCTGTATGATGCTCTTATTCCCCTTTTAATTATTATTATTATATGATTTTATAATATATATGTATTGTTTATTTGGCAATACTCTAAATTTCTCATTAAAATAGTCAATAAAGAAGAAAATGACCAAAGAGATTCATTATATAAGTAAAAGATCATTCTACCCAGTGAAAAAAGAAAAGTTTCTCTCTCTTCCTTGTTCTCTCTCTCGTATCTTCCACAAGGGAGAGATTGAATTGAAACTTTGGGATCTCGCCGGTTCTTATCGGTGATTTCGCCTCCGGTATATTGCGGTCAGTTCGACGAGTATATCCGGCTTCTGCCTCCGGTGGCTCGCGGTCTTCTCGACGGAGCTATCCGGCTTTGTCTCCGTGTCGTGTTTCTTCTCGAAAGCGGCAGCGGCTTACCTCCGGGGCTTTTTCCGGTTCGTTAATCGGCGTTTCCGGTTTCTCTCTGCCCAATCAACTCTCTTTCCTCAGCCTCGATTAATCTCTTCCTCTCTTCTTCTCGAGCCGTTTCATCTTCGGGCTTTTCTTCATCTATAAAGATGACCGTTCATCTTGCAGGAAGATCGATGGTGGTGGGTTAGATCGTAGACGATTTGTCTTTTTGGGAACGCATATCCGGTGTGTGACTTGTTCCGCTGTGAAGATGGCTCCGTCGTGAGTCGTTATTCACTGGCCTGGCTCTGCTTGGCGGCGGAGTTCCGTCGAATCTCCACTGAAGCGCCGGTGGAAGATTGCTTCTTCTCTCCTTGACGCGTGTCTCAGGACGCAGGGCGTTCGTCCACGTGGTGGGATGAGTCGACATCTTCCTCAACGGTTTTCACCCTTGGACTTACGGCCCAAGTAGTTTGTTTAGTTTCGGCCCGTTGGTTGGACTTCCTTGTAATGTTTTTAGTTGGGCCGGGTCTGTTTGTGCCTTGACCCGTTAATAAAAATACTAGATGTCAACAAAAAAAAAATCATTATATCCTTATTTTAGAGATATTTAAATATAAATAATTATTTAAATAACTAATAAAAAAATAAAACGATTTTTTTTATTATTTTTGAACTCAAACTTATTATAAATTTTATTTTCAAAAAAGTCAAAACCTTATTTTAGAATCCAAAATGTTTTTAGTAAAACTATTTAAAAAAATTATTATAAATTTTTAATTTATTTATTTATTTTTAAATTTATAAACCCACCTTGTTCCCCTTAAAACTCCATCCTTCAAATCTAAATTTTATGGGTAGATTAATAAAACTTATGAGGTTTTACTTAAACTTTCGTAGAATCATTCTAGAAAACTTCTCTTATTTATTCCACACATTTCTCCAATTTTTAAAATGGGATTGTATCCGGCCGTCAAAACTTTAAGCCTGGGCCTCATGCTTTTTGATGGCGTCTCAGGCTACTACATACTATGTTTCTTTATCAGATTATCTACTTCTAAGAGTCTGGTTGTCTACAAGATATGTATAGTGTATGTGTTTGGTATAAATAAGATAACACGAGTTCCCAATATGGGCCTTTATAGGTTGCTTACCCTTGGTTTCATAACCAAAAAAAATAATTAAAAATTTATGGACCCCACAGAAGAGACAAAAGACATTGCTTGTATATGCAAAAGAAGGACGTTTTCGTTCCGTTTCTTAGACTGTTTTGCGGGATCCACGATACGTGGCGGTCCGCGATTGGTCTTTTTTTTTAATTTTTTTTATCGGCCAAAAAAAATAAAAAATAAATTTTTTTAAAAAATCTAGGCTAAAATAGAGCATCTCCAATGTACACCTGTATATTTTCCTCTAAAATAGAGATCTCTATTATAGAGGTGAAAATGCTCGAATGTATGCCTGTATAATAGAGTTTCTCTATTTATAGAGAAAAATATAGATATATGATATTTCTACCTCTAAATATATTGGCAAAAAGTAATTTTTCTCTATATTTTGCTCTAAAATAGATGAACTCTATTATAGAAGCATACATTGGAGCATTTTCACATCTATAATAGAGTTTCTCTATTTTAGAGAAAAATATAGAGATAGAAATAAGGGTGGGTTGGAGATGGTGTAAGAGACAAACTGATAAACATGCTCTTAGGCAACTAAAAGCACCATGGTTGTTAGTTCGGCTTCTATCAAAGAGAAATAGAAACTTATAAATTAATATTTATACACACGAAAATATCAGTTCAAAATATAACACTACTAATAAGATAATAATTTGTTAAACTTTTTATATAATATTTAATCTCAATAAAATAATAAAATAATAATTAATATATGAATAAAAATGCTATATTGTTTGTTTTAATCATAATGAAATCCATCTCTAATTTTTAATCAATATATAACCATTAAATCAATTATTTTTATGTTACATACAAAGTATATTTTAAAATTAATAATTACAAAAATTAACATTAATAATTTATAGAATTTGTACTGTATACCCACTTTTTTGAAGTAACTAAACTTGAAACAAATTCAAGACTATTTTCTTTATAGAAAAAGAACCTAACCAAGAATTCATAAAAGAGAGAACGTGTTTTTACTTACTTACTTATTTTGCTATTAAATATAGCCTAATATTTTTTATTTCCCTAATAAGAATGGAAAAAATTGTCGAAAAAAAAAGAATGGAAAACTAATTATAACTAACTAAATAATTTCTTTGATAAAAAAACTAGCTAAATAATTTCTTACCGCAATTAATATATATTCTTTCCATTTGTATACTTCATTAATATTCTTTTCATTTGTATACTTTTTTTTTGATAGCCGAGCGTGAGGTGGTTCAGATTAGAGACCGAAGTGATCAAAGACTTAACTTGCGCTGGTCACCATGTGGGTCACCGTGAATTGTCTTCGGTCTTCGGTCTCGGGCGTTGGGCAACACAAAATTTTTGAGGAAAAAGAAAATCACGAGAACTACCAAAATGTCCCTTATACACAATGTGACACAAGCTTTGATTCTTTGTTTTCATTGCACTTTTGGATTCACCTTTATGCATTAGAGTGTAACCGAGAAGTCTGAGCAGAAAGAAAATCACGAGAACTACCAAAATATCCCTTATACACAATGTGACACAAGCTTTGATTCTTTGTTTTCATTGCACTTTTGAATTCACGTACCTTTATGCATTAGAGTGTAACCGAGAAGTCTGACCAGAAAGAAAATCACGAGAACTACCAAAATATCCCTTATACATATTGTGACACAAGCTTTGTTTCTGTTTTTCATTGCCCCTTTGAATTTACCTTTAAGCATTGGGAGAATTGCCAAGTGTGACTCAAAACTTGGAGTCAAACCCAAAACAATACCCCAATTTGGGTCAAAGGCAAAAGTAACCTAAAAGGCTATTGAAATTACAACTATCCCCTTGTGACCAAACAAGAAAACGAAATTTTTTTTACGTTTCTACCCCTCGCAAGTCGTCTGTTTAGACGACTTGAAAATAAGTCGTCCAGACGACTTAACTGAAAGTCGTCTGGACAGTTAGTCTTAAACATAATTTAAAAATTTTGTAAAAAATATTTTGATAAGTGAAAAATGGGAATTATGTAATTAACATATGTCTTAGGAGGTATAAATTAAGATATAACAATTTCAATTGTTTTCAGCATAGATGAGTGAAAGTAGTGAGTCATGATATTCTTAAGTTTATGTTTCATCAACATATGTTGTAGTATTGTATGTGTTCTTAGGGTTAGATTTTGGAAAGCATTAAAACCGTTTTTGGAAAATTTTAAAATTACTTATGCGTGTTCATTTCTGTGTATAGTAAACACTATTTAAGTATAATTTGATTTTATAACGTGGTTAGTTAGTTAATCTAGTCATTTTAGTTTAGGGGTTCATTTTAGGGTCTAGGACGACTTAATATTTTGTCGTCTGAAAACAGACGACTAAATATTAAGTCGTCTGTTGTACATTATCAGCCAGAATAAGTCGTCTAAACCGGACCAAACCTTAAAGTTTACCAATGTACTTTTAAAGCTAACCGGATTATTTACCCAATATATAAGGTAATTTTTATTTTTTTGTTTTATTTTTCGCGAAATTCAGAAACCCTAACAGTTCTCTCTCAAAGGCGATTTCGAATTCCCACGATTTCCGAACAAACCATCGTTCTCAACGTCGGCTATCTATCTCACCGTTGTCGCCGCAGCTTCTTCTAACCCTAGCGCCGCCGATTCCTCTAAACCCTAGCGCCGCCGCTTCCACTATTTCCGAACAAACCGTCGCCCTCGCCACCGTGGTCACCAACGTTCTCACCGCCGCTTCCTCTAAACACTAGCGCCGCCGCTTCTTCTAAACCCTAGCGCCGCCGCTTCTTCTCTGTAAACCTTAGCGCCGTTTCTCTGTAAACCCTAACGCCGCTAAGTCATCAATCTCGAGGAAAAGATGAACATAAAACGTTGTCTCTATCAATTTACTCATTCTCACCGTTTCACGTTTATTTTTTCAGATCTATAACCGCAATGACGAGTACTCCAACTCCTTCTGCGACTGGAAGACTTGTAAGTAATTTAAGTCGTCTGGAAAGTCTTCCAACTGGACGACTTAGTAGATGACTTAAATATAAGTCGTCCATTTGGAAGACTTTCCAGACGACTTAATTATAAGTCGTCTACTAAGTCGTCTGGACTTATATTGTTGTCTTTGATTATTTTGCAGACAAAAAGGATGGATATTCCAGAACTCCCCCGTAGGTTATACACATCAGGGGAAGAGCCAGAAGCCCACAATAGCATTTCGTATCATACGGATAACAGCAAGTTGCATACTGCTCTTAGGAAAGCTCTTACTGATGACGAATTTGAAGAGCTCAAGGAGTCGAGTTTGGGAGTTTTCATCAAGTTCAAGGAGCAGGGATTTGGTTGGGCTTCAAGGCTGGTTCACTACATGCTCAGTTTCAAGCTGGACATTAAGAAGAAGTATGAGATGTGGTCTCTCGTTGGTCCAGAACCTTTGAGGTTTTCACTGTTAGAGTTTGAAAACCTCACTGGTCTAAACTGCGAGTACATCGAGGACCTTGAGACACCAAAATGTGACGTTACCCCAGAGATGGTTTCTTTCTGGGGGATGCTGGGAGTTCATCTGGAAGCTGGGCCAACTACTGATCAGATAATAGCAGCACTGAAGAGATGCGGGGATTGGTCCAGGGAAGATCGCAAGCGGCTCGCGTACCTCTCCATCTTCACTGGATTCATTGAAGGGAGAAAGTTTTCAACCGCTACACGATCTACTCTGGCAAGGCTAGTGATGGATTTAGAACGGTTTGAGAATTATCCATGGGGGAGAGTCGCGTTTAAGGTGCTGATGGACTCTTTGTGGAACAAAGAAATTGCTGGCTGTTACACCGTGGATGGGTTTATACAAGTTCTTCAGGTCTGGACGTACACAGCTATGCCGGAATTGGGTGCTAGTATTGGTGGTCCCAGAGCAAACAGTCCGTCTCCACCGATACTGGCTTACGAGGGCAGCAGAGGCCGCAGATCAATGAAAGCTGCTATCTTGAGTCAGGTATTTACTTCAATCCAAAAGACTGCGCAGACGACTTATTATAAGTCGTCTGGAAGGTCGTCCGGCTGGACGACTTATCGGACGACTTATAATAAGTCGTCTGGAAAGTCTTCCCAGCTGGACGACTTGGACGACTTAATTAAGTCGTCTGGAAAGTCTTCCATCTGGACGACTTATTAGACGACTTATTATAAGTCGTCTGGAAGGTCTTCCAGCTGGACGACTTAGTAGACGACTTATAATTAAGTCGTCTATTTAGTATTTTTTTTCAAATATCTAACTCGATTCTTCTATTTACTGCAGACCCGCGTGATCAACTTTGTTGAGAAGGACATTAGTGAAATGTGGCCAAAATGGGACTCTGAGGTTGAGGACCTACCCGCGGAGAACATCATTAAAGTCATGTTTGAGCGGAGACCGTGGAAGTGGACCATGGATTGCTGGGAAGTCACTGGTACTAAGGTCAATACAAAACCTAAGGTTGTGACTCCATCGAAGAAGGCCAAAGAGATGGTTGTGTTGGAGGAGGAGGAGGAGGAGGAGGAAGACAATCCAAGACCTCGGAAGAAAGCTCGTAAAGAGGCTCCTAAAGTGGCTAGTGAAGAGGCTAGAGAAGAGGCTAGAGAAGAGGCTAGAGGGGTGACCAGAGAGGAGTTGGAAATTATGTTCAAGGGCGTAGCTGACTGCATGAAAAAAGGGTTTAATAAGTGCATGAGGGAGTTTAGGAAGTTGTCCGATAGATTGGAAGCTGTGGAGAAGAAGGTTGGTGTCACCAATCAGGCTACCCCTCCACCTCTAACCAATCAGGCTACCCCTCAAGATAAACAGCCTACCCCTCTTGCCAAAGAAACCGGGGGTAGAAACAAACAGGCTACCCCTCATGCCAATGAAACCGTGGTTAGTAACCAGCCTCCTCCTCATCAAACCAAACAGCAGCCTCCTCCTCCTCAAAAGAAACAGCAGCAGCCTCCTCCTCCTCAAAAGAAACAGCCTCCTCCTCAAAAGAAACAGCCTCCTCAAATCAAAGAGGTTAGTATCAAATCCAGGGTTAACTAGTTGTCCAGACGACTGTAAAAGTTGTCTGGACGACTAGTTGACCCTGGACGACTTAAACGTAAGTTGTCTGGACGACTAGTTGACCACGGAAGACTTAATTTTAAGTCGTCCAGGGTCAACTAGTCGTCCAGACAACTTTTATTTAAGTCGTCCAGAGTTAACTTGTGTGCAACTTTTATTGCAGAGATGGTTGCCGGAGGATACAGCAACCGAGGCGAACTCGGTAAATAAGATCTTGCTGGAGGATAAAGCTTCCACCGAGCCAAGCGATCCAGTTTCAGAACCGAGCCTGGTTGTATTGGAAAGCGTGCAAAGAGTAAACGAGCGAAGAAACCTGCTCCCACTGTGAGATCTCCTTATACGGCAGAGAAAAAAAAAGATAAAGTGGCAGCCTATAATCCATTTCCGCCAGTAAACAAAGATAAGTTGAAGGAACTCGCTGATTGGTTGAAAACTGATCCGTAAGTGATTGCTTTACCCATAATAGCTTGATTTAGTCGTCCAAAACTGATTGCTTTTTTGTTTGCAGTCATTATTTAACTAAGACCGAGGACAAACCACGTACATCACCAACAAGGTGGTACCACTTCCTCCGGACAGCCAGAGGATGGCTGGAAGACTGCGTAAGTCTTCTGCACACGATTTAAGTCGTCTACAAAGTCGTCCAAGTAGACTACTTTCCAGACGACTTAAAGATAAATCGTCTGGAAAGTCGTCTACTTGGACGACCACGTAGACGACTTATATTTAAGTCGTCTGGTAACTTCTAACTTGTTATATTTAATATGCAGCATATAGATGCTTGGATTAATGTGCTAAGGCAGAGGTATCAGGAGAACCCACAAGCTTTCAGGAGCGAGCGAATGTGCTTCCTGGATCACAACTTTTCCCAGTCTTGGAGAGAGCAGTATCAGCTCTTCAAAACATCGGAACCTGATCACAAAGGTTTAGGAAGAGTTCTACCTGGTGGGGCGTCGAATTTTTATGACGGATCAATACCTTCATTTTGCCAATCAAACAAGAAGTGGGGGGAGGACATTGATGATATCTATGCGCCAGTGAACTTGGACGACAAGCATTGGGTTGCTATTTGGATATCGATCCCTAAGAGGCACATAGTCGTCTGGGACAGCATACCTTCATCTAGTGTACCAGACGCATGGGATGCGATAATGGAGCCTTTTCTCCAGATGGTCCCTTATCTGCTTGTTGAGTGCGCAGCCACCGACGAAATACGGGTCAAATACGGGTTGGAGCCATACACATATGAGAGACCGCTGAAAGGTGTACCCACGGCCAACAATGGTGATTGTGGCGTGTACGCTGTAAAGTACATTGAATGTCATGCTCTTGGGGTCTCCTTTGACCCTAAAGACTTTGCTAGGTGCAACGCGAAGAAAATGAGGGATAATATGGCGGTGGATATATGGAAGGAGCTTGTTGATCAGCATCTGAAAGAAAATGTGGATGGTGATAAGTTCGTGGGCATGTATGATTAGCATTTGAACATGATTTTTTAACAAGCGAAGTATTTGTATTTCAGCTTGTCTTTGTATAGCATTTGAACATGATTTTTTAACAAGCGAAGTATTTGTATTTCAGCTTGTCTTTGTATAGCATTTGAACATGATTTTTTAACAAGCGAAGTATTTGTATTTCAGCTTGTCTTTGTATAGCATTTGAACATGATTTTTTAACAAGCGAAGTATTTGTATTTCAGCTTGTCTTTGTATAGATTTGTAAATATATAAGTTGTCTGGAAGAAATAAGTCGTCTGGAAGGTTTTCCAACTGGACGACTTACAAATAAGTCGTCTAGAAGGTTTGGACGACTTATTATAAGTCGTCTGGAAGGTTTTCCAACTGGACGACTTACAAATAAGTCGTCTAGAAGGTTTGGACGACTTATTATAAGTCGTCTGGAAGGTTTTCCAACTGGACGACTTACAAATAAGTCGTCTAGAAGGTTTGGACGACTTGAAGGGATAGTAGAAGGTAGTCTAAAAATAAAATACACTTGAAGGGATAGTAGAAGGTCGTCTAAAAATAAAATACACTGGACGACTTAGTAGAAGGTCGTCTAAAAATAAAATACACTGGACGACTAAAAATTTAGTCGTCTGGACGGGTAATCAAGACTGGACGACTTAAATTTAGGTCGTCTGGACAACTAGTCAACTGGTTGTGTACATTGTGGTTTCGTATGGCCAGTTTCCTTGCAGTTTGAGCATCTCCGTGCCCTGTGTTTCTTCCTGGGTTTGTGTCCTCTCATCCTAGATAGCTCCAACCAAGATTGCCATCTTGATTTCTTCGGTCTCCCCCGACCACGCTTTAGTTCTGGAGGAAAGCATTCTCGTTCCTCAATATGTTGTGACACGATAGGATATATATTCTCTGAGTATCCTGCATACAGATAATTCTTTGAGTACAGTGGACATACAAGTGTGGAGATATGCAAACCAGCATGTATTCCAGCAGCTATAGCATGAGAGCAAGGTATTTTCTCCACTCCATAGACACCACAATCACACTTTGCATGTTCCAAATCAACCACACAGTCCATTTTGCCACCTTTGACAAAGAAATGCCATCCATCAATTGGTTCGACCGTCATCGTACCCGCTATCTCTTCTCGAACAGCAAGCAAGTATTCAACACCCCCGCTATGTTCAGTTGTGAGACTCAAAGCATCTTGTCTCCTTTTCCAATACCATTTTCCTAACTTCTGCCTTATGAACTCCAGCAGGAACGTAATCGGAAATCCTCTTGCTCGCTTCAGTGCGGAATTAATAGATTCAGCAATGTTGCTTGTTTTTATGTTGAACCTGTTCCCCTTACAATAAACCCTTGACCATAGCCTGACGTCGGCTTTCTCCAAATACGTTGCAAGTTCCGGGTTTGCACTCCGTATCTCAGCCATGTACCGGTCAAAATCGTAAACCGTGTGAGCATAAGCAGCCCCTTTCACCAAGTACATGAGATGTTTCCCTTTAAACTTTTTGACAATGTTATCTTGAAGGTGATAATAACATATTCCTCGGGTTGCCCAAGGAAACACCTTATCACACGCACTTTTAATGGCCTTGTGCCGGTCGGAGACTATCACCAGAGGCTTGTCATGAGATATACAACTAGCCAATTTTGTGAAAAACCATTCCCAAGAAGGTATATCTTCCTCATCCACGATCCCAAAAGCCAATGGGAATATCTGAAAATTGCCATCTTGTGCGGCTGCAACTAACATAGTTCCTCCATACTTTCCACTTAGGTGAGTTCCATCCACCACAATGACCCTTCTCTGATACTTAAAACCTTTGATAGAAGCTCCAAAAGAGAGAAATAGATACTTAAATCTTTTCATAGAATCAAGTTCTATCGCCGTGATAGAATCAGGATTTGCAATGGAGATTTGCTCGAGATATGATGCCAGACGCGAATACCCTTCTTCTGCTGATCCTCTCACCAATCTTTGTGCATATAACAGTGCTCTGTATGAAGTGGTGTAATCAAGCGCCATGCCAAACATGTTCCTCATTGCATCAGTGATATGCTGCGGAGTTATCCCATCAATGATTCCAACACGATCAATGAAAAGACTACCTACATACTTCGGAGTACAGTGTCTCCGCTGAGCGATTCGGTCTCCCGCTGAGCATAAATGTTTTTCCACATACTTTGTTACCCAAAACGTGTTTGTCCCATGTTTGACACTCGCTCTGACCTTCCATCCACAATAGCTAACCGGACATGTTGCCACAACGAGAGTTTTCGTTGATTTGTATAATCTGAAAGAAAACTTACCCCTCACTGCTGCCAACCGCAGCTCTGAAAGCAGTGCACCCTTGCTAACAAAACTCTGGTTGACATAGATACTGGTACCATTCGATTTTCCTCCTTCAATAGCATTTGTCTTAGCATATGTCTTTTGGATTTCTTCAAAACAAATATTATCATCATCTTCCTCGTCCTCATCTGGAACCTTTCCATAAAGACTGTAATCCCCACCATTCTGATCCGTTTCACCAACAATAGAATTATCAGCATCCTCCTCCCCATTTTCCTCCTCCCCATCTTGATTTTCATCTTCAACAAACTCATTATCACCAACATCTTCAAAACATTCATCAGCTTCATCATCATCACCAACATCTTCTTCCCATTCACCAGCTTCATCATTATCACCAACATCTTTTTCCCATTCACCAGCTTCATCAATATCCCTTTTCTCTGAAACCGTTTCGACCTTGCTGCGGCTTGATACACAAAGACATACTCTATGGGTTTTGAGTATCTCCAGCAAGTTTCGAACTTGTCTATCACTTGTAACATGAATGGGAAGACTGCCTGGAGCCATCATCATTTCTGCTGGTAATGAGTAGCTAATCTCCACACTCACTGTTCTCATGTCCAGGTTATAATCTTCTTGAGCCATTGCAACAAGTTCAGCATGTGTTGAATCTTCATTCAATAAAAACAATCTTGCTCCTTTGAGATCATCAACCACAAAATCCCAACGGAAATCTCTCAACAACCATTCTCCATACACTGCATGTAACTGAAAAATCATCTGCAAATATTCAAAATAAAACACATTAGTAAACATAGAGAAAATGAAGAAGTTCAATAAACATTGCCGCAGACGACTTAGCATTAAGTCGTCCAGAAGACTTAAAGGTAAGTCGTCTAAAGAGGTCACTTTTGCAATTGAAAATTAAAAGGGACGACTTAATTCTAAGTCGTCCGGCTTTGTTTGTTAAAAAAAAAACTTCAGACGACTTATATATAAGTCGTCTACGAGAAACGGGCTAGTTTTGCATTTGACCGAATCGTGTCAGATCTTTGACTATTTCTGGACGACTTATAATTCAGTCGTCTCTGGGAAAGTTAAAATTTCAATATTTTATGAAAACTTGACGACTTACGTGTAAGTCGTCCTAGGTTAGTTTTGTAATTGAAAAATAAAACTTGAAATTTAACTTTCTCCAGACGACTTAGATGAAAGTCGTCCAGCTAAACGACTTAATTTAAGGTCGTCCGGGATAAGCAAGGTTTGACCAGAAAATTGGGAAAAATTCTGGACGACTTTGCTTTCCCCGGACGACTTTAAATTAAGTCTTCTGGAGGGACGACTTTATATTAAGTCGTCTGGTTAAAGTTAAATTATGAAGTTTTATTTTTCAATTACAAAACTAACCTAGGACGACTTACACGTAAGTCGTCAAGTTTTCATAAAATATTGAAATTTTAACTTTCCCAGAGACGACTGAATTATAAGTCGTCCAGAAATAGTCAAAGATCTGACACGATTCGGTCAAATGCAAAACTAGCCCGTTTCTCGTAGACGACGTATATATAAGTCGTCTGGAGTGTTTTTTTTAACAAACAAAGCTGGACGACTTAATTTAAGTCGTCCGTTTGACCAGAAGACTCATCAGTAAGTCTTCTACATACAGATGACTTACTAGTAAGTCTTCTACGCGAACAGATCTTGAAAAAAAATTCAAATTCGTACCTTAAACTAGGTGAGATGACTTCGTTTGCACACAGGGTCTTCTCCAACCACCCAGAACCTCAAACGAAAGCAACCGTAAGTCAAAACGAAAGAAATATGGCTCTGTCAACCATAGCCCATATTTTGAATCAAAAGCTTGAGTTTTTTGGATGAATATAGAGAGAAAGTGAAAGAAATGTTGTTTTTAGTTCATAACAATTGAAACAGAGAGAGTGTAAAGAGATTTACGTGCATTAAAGGGCATTAAAAGCTCCAAACAGTTCGTACAAGGTTGTTGCCACTATTCATTGCAGTGGCAATATTGTAAATACTTGAAGAAGATGAGGTTGAGACAGTAAAGAAGCCATTTTCGAAAAGAAAAAAAAAAAATGTTAATGGCATTTTCGTAGATAAACTGCAGGTGTGGGATTAAAATCTCAAAAAAAAAAAGGAGTCAAAAGAAAAGGTTAGTTTTCTGTTTGACTCCAAGTTTTGAGTCACTTTTGCAAAAAGCCCTTAAGCATTAGAGTTTGACCGACATGTCATTGATTTGAACGAATATTTAGATACCCGTTGATCTTGAAGATTTTGGAGATGGTAACTTGGATTTGGTGATGATGTTGAAGATGAATACTTTCTCCTATTCTTGCTCTTACTTTGAATCTTGGATAGACCTACTGGAATGGGAGGCACATCCCTTGGCCTAACTGATATAACTGGTTGGCTTGATCTCTGATCAAAATCTGCATTTTAACAGAAATATAAATATTGAATCCCATTGATTAAAACTCTTACTAGAATTCTTACACTGAACTAATTTTATGCAAAAATAAAGATATTACCAGTGGATGAAGAAGTGGTCAATAAAGACTTCGAATTGCTTGCGTGACAAAAAGATGATGGTATTGGAGACAAAGGCTCCGCTTCTGCCTTAAACTCACTTAACTTCACCCACCAAAAGGATTTCAATTTTAAATAAACATCAGCAGAAACTAAATATCACTATTGACAGAAAAAATAAAAAGTACAGAGCTTACCCAAGCAGGTGCACTGCCAGAGGATACCTCCCAGCCAACATGGTTCACATGTTTTACTTCTGTTGGGTGTCCAATTTCCATGTCTCGTTCTTTCACAACTGTTGACCAAATTATATGCTTTTTCTTTAATAAATAATTTCATCACATTAAACATCTCTGAGATATAATTGAATGCTCCCATGAATGAATAACGTAACATGGACTATAATGGCTAAGAGAATGAACCGGAAAATGATTTTGGCTTGGGGAAGACTTGAACTTAAGAAATTTAGACTTTTATTAGTTTATATCATAAGATTAATTTGAACAAGTTGTTTCATGGCTGGAACTTATAAAATTTGATTATATGGTATAACGTTGCGAGAAAGTTTGATAGATTAGTTAATGTAGTTTAATAAGATTAGAAGTAACTGATAATATGGTAAAAATTATACCAAATAATTGAGAGACCATTTTGAAGCTTTTGTAGATGCCCTTCATCTTCATTGCCATTGCTGAATGTTGATGGAGAAGATCACAATCCAACTCCAAAATGCTTATCAAAGTTTTATTTCTACTGTAAGAAGCTCAATACAAGCACTATTCCCTATCTATTACAAAAGTAAGAAAATAATAAATAAGTTTCAGTAGTTGATAAAGAATATAAGAAAAGTAGAAAACATATATAGAAAGAAAGCAAGGAAAGTATGGATATGATGGTTTATCCCATGGATACAGATTTAATTTATGAACACTCAAACTTCAACAATCTATGATCCATCTCATTAACATAGGAACGCTAGTAAGCTAAGTTACTATTAAAGTTAAGAATACTTAATTTAACATATGAGACAAAATTACAACTATCAAATAAGACATGAATCCTATAACATTTGTGGTATAAATGATTTTTATCGTGAAGAATATAAAAAAGTTTTCATTAAGATCAATAGTACCTGAAGATTAAAGAGACTCTCGCTTTTTAGTTTTTATGTGAGGGAAACAAATATGAGGGAAGCTCTTCTTCCGTTTGATGGAAAGCGCCTCGATGGATATACATTCGCAAATATATAATTTCCCAAACATAATACACAACAAAATATCAAGGTATAGAAAAATTGTGATGGTAAAGATGAATGGGCGAAGAATCATGGCTTGAAAAGAGTGGGGAACCATGACATTACTTGTAGTATATAATCATTATGTTAATAATTTATCCAACAAGAAAATCTTAGTCTATTATATTCAGATAATAGATAAACATTGCCTAGTTGCAAAACTATAACATATAAACACTGTATTACGCGGAATGACTTCATAATTTGTGGTTTTCAAATTTTATCATTTGTATAACTTCTTACATATAATTTGTGTTAAAAATTTGCCATTCCGCGATGTTATTGATAATAAAAAATACTTTCTATCAGTATCTTGCTTTCATTTATCTTAGGTCAAATCTTTATTTCTGTTGATTATGTGGTGTTTGTTTCAGTTATAAACTAAAATCATGATTAATATAGTTTGTGTAGACAATTAGTAATACATCATCATTATTTTTCATCCTACAAAATAATATATTTAATGATGAAAAATGAGATTTTAATATATTATTGCTTTTTCAACCAAGAATGTATTATAATATCAATCTATTACCACCTACTTAGTAACTTCCTAAGAAAAATTAGGAAAGTCTAGAATTTGTAGCAGTATGATAGTCAATGGTAGACAACTGTAGATGCATGAATATTGATGATTAGACAATGCAAATTTCAACTATTTGTTCAACCCACGTTTGTCTTTTTACCATTCATCGATTCCTCGACAGTTCTTATGTTTTTGTTTGAGAAGCTATGTGTATTTTTATCATCATCTATACAATTCTAATGTTTGTTAGCTGTATTTAGTTTCTATGATCAGTGTAGTTTTGTAGGGGGTTGGGGGAGGGGGGGAGGGGATGGGGGGAGGTGTTAATGAAAGGATCAAGCATGTAATTTAGGGAAGAGAAACAATCTTAATTTTTGAAAACTCACCACAAGAAAACACTCCTAATTCCGACGGAGCTTCCGACGGACACCAAGGTCGTCGGACATTTGCGACGGAATACTGACAAATTTCCGACCAAATCCAACAAAATGAAGTCGTCGGAATTCCGTCGGCCATTTCCGCCGGAATTCCGACGACATACGGTTCGTCGGAATTTTCCGACGACTTTTCGACGACATTCCGATAAAAAATGTAACCGTTGTAGTCGTCGGAAGTTCGTCGGTATATTCCGACGAAATTCCGACGACATTCCGATTAACATCAAAGTCGTCGGAATTCCATCGGTATTTTCCGACGGAATTCCGACGAACCATGTGACCGTTGCCGACAAATACATATGACCGTTGTATAGCCGTTTGGGATTGGACAATTCCGACGGAATTCCGACGGACTTCTTTACATCCGTCGGAATTTCGTCGGAAAGTCGTCGGAGGTCCGTAAGCAATTTCCTATAAATACAACCCCTCCTCATTCAACTCATTCACACTTCATTCTCTCTTCATTCTCTTTAGTCATAACAATTCCGTGAAAATCATGTCTTCAGAAGTTTATTATCGTTCGTGGATGGATAAACCTCATTTGGATCCGAACACCAATTTGCTTACGGAAGAATACGTTCAAGGGATTGGAGAATTCATGAGGCTTGTTCAACAGCAACCGGATGCAAAAAGTGGTATGTTAAGATGTCCCTGCTCTTCTTGCAATAATAATAAGGTTATAAAAGAATTTGATGTTTGGACTCATTTGTATATGAAAGGGTTTTCACGTAATTATAAAGTTTGGTACCTTCATGGGGAAACTGGTTATGAATATGGTAGTACTAGCGAACCTCAGCCTGTTAGTGAACCTCAGCCTGATATTAGGTTAGAAGAATCTAGAACGGATATAGATTATGGTGTAGGTACTGAGCAGATGGTACATGATCATTATAGAGGGGAAGAACCAAACCCCGAGTCTAGGAGATTTTTTGACATGTTGGATGCAGGAAAACAACCTTTGTATCAAAATTGTAGAGATGGTCATTCAGTCTTATCATCTGCAACTAGATTAATGGGTATTAAGACAGACTATAATTTGGCTGAAGAATGTATGGATGCGATTACTGATTTTGTCAAAGGTATTCTACCTGAGGATAACCTTGCACCGGGTTCATACTACGAGGTTCAGAAACTTGTTGCAGGTCTTCAACTACCGTATGAAGTGATAGATGTATGTATTGACAACTGCATGATCTACTGGAGAGCGGATGAGACACGGAATGTATGCAAATTTTGTGGGAAACCTCGTTATCAGGAGACGAGGGGAAGAGTTCCGATCCCATTCAAAAGAATGTGGTATTTGCCTTTGACGGAAAGATTGAAGAGGTTGTATCAGTGTGAGCGCACAGCAAAAGCAATGAGATGGCATGCAGAGCATTCCACAAATGGTGAGATTAGACATCCTTCAGATGCAAAGGCTTGGAAACATTTCCAGTCAACATATCCAGAATTTGCGGAAGAGAGAAGAAATGTTTATCTTGGATTATCTACTGATGGTTTCAGCCCATTTGGAAAGCATGGAAGGCAGTATTCTCTATGGCCAGTTATTGTGACACCGTACAACTTACGGCCGAGCTTGTGCATGCGACGAGAGTTTTTGTTTCTCTCAATTCTAGTCCCCGGGCCAGATCATCCTAAAAGATCACTAGATGTGTTTCTTCAACCACTAATATATGAGTTGCAACAACTATGGGCGCATGGTTTTGAGACATACGATGTTTCGCGCAAAGAAAACTTTCAGATGCGGGCAGTACTTATGTGGACAATAAGTGACTTTCCAGCATATGGTATGTTATCTGGATGGACAACACATGGGAAGCTATCATGTCCATATTGTCAAGATGACACAGATGCTTTCCAACTAAAGAACGGAAGGAAAACGTGTTGGTTTGACTGTCACAGACGATTTCTACCACCTGATCATCCATACCGCAGGAGTAAGACTTCGTTTACGAAGAACAAGCAGGTGTTTGATGGTCCACCTGAGGAAGTTAGTGGGAAAGATTTGTTGAAGCAGTTTAGGTATTTTGATGCAGAAAGGACGCCAGATGTAGGTGGACATGAAAACATTCGAGTCAATGCGGTTGGAGAGCTACATAACTGGCACAAAAAGAGTATTTTCTGGGATCTACCATATTGGGAGAGTCATCTATTGCGGCATAATTTAGATGTCATGCATATTGAGAAGAACTTCTTCGATAATCTGATGAACACAGTCCTTAACATCCAAGGTAAAACGAAGGATAATTTGAAGTCAAGGTTGGATTTAGTCGATATTTGTGATCGTTCTGAACTTCACGTTGATGAGAACGGTACGGCCCCTTTTCCCATTTATCGGCTAGATGGTGCTAGAAAAGAAGAGTTCTTTGATTGGATTACAGAGAAAGTGAAATTTCCTGACGGATATGCATCAAATTTGGGGAACTGCGTTGATAGAAGCGAAGGAAAGTTTACTGGCTTGAAGAGTCATGATTGTCATGTAATTATGCAGCGCCTCCTTCCGTTTGCCTTTTCAGCATTATTGCCACGTAATGTTCATGAAGCAATTGCAGGGATTAGTGTTTTTTTCCGTGACTTATGCAGCAGAGTATTGACTGAAGAGGGTATTAATAATTTGAAGACAAACGCACCAGTCAGCATGTGCAACCTTGAGAAGATATTTCCTCCATCATTCTTTGATGTAATGGAACATCTTGCTATTCATCTCGCAAGAGAATTGGAACTTGGTGGTCCTGTGCAGTACAGATGGATGTATATTTTTGAGCGTTATATGCATCATCTGAAGAAGATGGTCAAAAATCAAAGCAGGGTGGAAGGATCTATAGTGGCACAGGTGATCAATGAAGAAACTGCAATCTTTGCTGAAAATTATTTTCCACCAGAAGTGCAAACAAAACACCGAAGACCTGCTCGGCATGATGATAGAGGGGAGAGAGCAACATATCATGTTACTGTCCCAAGCATGTTCAAGGAAATAGGACGACTTAGTGGAAAATTCACGAAGCGGAGACTTACGGACACTGAGAACGCTCATTTGCAAACATATTTGCTCACCAACTGTGAAGATGTTCTACAATATGAGAGGTAAAAATATTTATTCATTTATTGTTAGATTAATATTCAATAAATTTATTTCATATTGATAATATTTTTGTATATAGTGTATATATGGCGGAGTTGCGTATGACTCACAGGCATGCAACAGAAGATGAGCTTCGACAACTTAGAGATAACGGATTTGCTGCGTGGCTTCGTAGTTATGTGAGTCATATATCCTATTACCCTATGCAAATGATTAGTTTAAATTTAATATATATAAACTAATTAATTTTGCAATCATATATGTTTTTTTTTATAGGTGAATGATGGTTTGGCCAGAGGTCTTGTGTTCGATGATTGGGTACGCGAATTTGTGCAGGGACCAAACTATGTGGTCAAATCATATCCTAAATTTTGTACGCGAGGATATGCATTCACAAGGAAAGGTCATTCTAAGACAACATATGATGCTGGTGTTTCATCTTCTTCTGGTGACGATGTCTACTACGGCAACATAAAAGAAATATTGGAAATCCAATTTCCTGGAATGGTTGGATTGCGTTGTGTAGTATTCTATTGTGATTGGTATGACACCACCCCAGATAGAGGAGTGAAGATTGATGCGTTTGGTGTTACATCAGTTCATTCGCGGCGGAAACTTCAATATTATGATCCCTTCATTCTTGGTTCGCAAGCTGATCAGGTATGTCAATATATTCATAATTTTTTACCAATATAATTAATTAATGTTATATATTGAACTAATACTTTGTATAATTGATATGTATAGGTGTGCTACATCAGTTACCCTCGGGTGACGTACAGAGACGATCCATGGGTTACTGTAACGCAAATCAACCCAAGAGGACGAGTGGATGGAACTTCTGATGATGATGAACCATTGCAACCAGAGTCTACCAGCAACGCCCAGGCAGTTGAAGATTTGGAAAATGTTCAACTCGTTGAGAATTTGACTGTGTTTGGACATGATGCTGTCGTACATTCAGAGCCGGAAGCCGAGGTTGGGGAGTTTGATGAAGATTCAGAAGATTCTGATTAGTTTTTTTTTTTTTTTTTTTTTTTAATGGTCCGTCGGAAATCCCTCGCAATATACCGACGACATAGCGACGACAACGGGTTTCATTGAAAATTGGAAAGGTCGTCGGTATTTCGTCGGAAAATACCGACGACATGTTTTTCTATAAAGTTTCAATCATAAAAATCTATAAATTTAGATGCCAAAACTATGAAAATAACACATAATAAGTGTTTAGTATAGTATTAGATCGCAACCGTTCAAATATAACAACTCATTAAAATATTTATGTATGCATATCATTGTTTTCATAACATCTCATCTTAACATTATGTACTTATACAATCATATTTATATAAGCTTACACTACAAAAAATATTGTTGTGTAAAATCGTGTTATAAAACATTTTTATTGTTAAATCTTTATGCAAATACTATATATATTATCAAAGGTTTGGATTTTGCATTTAGAAACTTGAAAAGAACACCCTAAACACTAAGTCGTCGGAATGTGTCCGTCGGAAAATACTGACGGACACGTTCCGTCGGAATTTCAATTAGCCCGGGAGAACCAAACCGCTTGAAAATTTTCGCGAATCGGCATTTGGTATATTTTAAATATACCGACGGAATACCGACGAACCCGTGTCCGTCGGAATCCACGGAAATAAAAATCCTTCTCCTTTCTTCTTCGTTATCTCCGCGGCCTCTCTCTCTCTCAAAACTCTCCGGCGATTTCGGCGATTTCGGCGACTCTCCGGCGATTCCGGCCTCTCTTCACCGGCGAATCCTCTCCTCACCCTCCTATCTCTTCCCCAAACCCCAAATCATGTAAGAATCATCCCAAACCTTTTTTTTTTCAATTGTTTAGGGTTTTGGAAGTTGATCTCGGATTTTAGGTTGTTTGATTGAACATTTTAGGATTGAATGGATAGTTTAGGATATATAAGTTAGGATTGTTGTTTTAGTTTTTTTTGGAACATTTTTTGATTTTTAAAAACGTTTTTTGATTTTTTAAAACGTTTTTTTTTATTTTTAAAAACGTTTTTTGATTTTTAAAAACGTTTTTTGATTTTTAAAAACGTTTTTTGATTTTTAAAAACGTTTTTTGATTTTTAAAAACGTTTTTTGATTTTTAAAAACGTTTTTTTGAAAAAAATAAATATTTAACACCATTTTTCTTCATTTATAAATTTTAACAACATTTTTCTATATTTATAAATTTTTTATAATTTTGTATACATATATATATATGTAAATCATGTATAGTAAAAATTTTAAAATTTTAAAATTTTTTATATTTTTTTTTAAGTTTCCACTAATAAATATTTAACAACATTTTTTTTTTAAATATAAATATTTAACAACATTTTTCTTCATTTATAAATTTTTAACAACATTTTTCTATATTTATAAATTTTTTATAATTTTGTATACATATATATATATATATATATATAAAGGTTTAATAGTTTTTTTTAAAACGTTTATAAAACCTTTTGTAAATATATAAATGAAAATATGTTTGATGGGTTAATTTTTTTTTTTTAGGGCCGAGGATGAAGCCCGCCCCGCAGCCCGTCTTCGACGTAGTTCGGTGAGCGGTTCCCGTGCATCGGTATCGTCTCATGACTCGGTTCCCGCATATATTCCCGCTCCAGCTCCCTCTGCCCCTCACGCTGCCCCTCACGCTGCTGCTCAACAGGATCCGGGGGTCATGCCGGTTCATCTATTGGTTCAACAACCAGGTCGAGAGCATCTCCCGTTTCTCCAACTCAACCCACGACGAGGCCATAGCACTTGGTTAGTATTTTTTTTATTTGTACCGTTATATTTTTTGCTTTAATTAACTTGCTAACTTGTATTTTTTTTTAAAGGTTCACCAAGTCGAAAAATGGCATTAGCCGGAGCATCAACCAGATGATGTACTCCATGCTCCGTTTTGGATATCCAAAGTGGAGTGTGATCCCTTCCGACGAACGAGAGTTGTGGTTTCGTCAGTTTGCGGTATAGTAACCCTTCATTTTTTTTAAGTTTTTACATTTTTTTACATATATTTACTTATTAAATTGTGTTTGTTTTGTAGCAAGAGTTCAACTGGCACTCCGATCTTACGGAAACAGTCCGTAAGAAATTCAACGAAAAGGCCATGGACTCTTACACAAAGCAGATAAACGCGTGGAAGACAGTTTGGCAGAAGAACAAGAAGCCACGGTTCATCAACGGGGGGGTGTGGGAGCAGTTGATAGCTCATTGGGAGAGGGAAGACACTGCAGAGACGTCTTCTAGGAACTCCAGGAACCGGAAGAGCGATCGTGGCGGGAAAGGTATGTATGTGCACAACCTCGGCGCTTGCTCCATGTCTACTAAGGAGGATGAACTTGTAAGTTTTTTATTATTATTTATCTTTATATTTTTTAAATAAATATTTTATATATTTTTTGGCTAATAATGGCGGTTTTTTTAGATCGAAGCAAATGACGGTAATCCCGTTGATCGTCTCCAACTCATTAAGGTGGCTCACACTAACAAGACGACGGGTCAAATTCAGGACCCCGTGATCAGAGGTGTAGTTGATTTGGTGGAAGCTGAGATAGTTTCTCAATCTCAGCCTCTCTCTGATGACGGCGACTCCACGGGAGCTTCAACCAACCTGTCTCTATTGCAAATAAATGAGATGGTTGAAAAGGTAATTTTTTTTATTAATATATTTTTTTTATAATGTCGATTACTTACTTGTCCATATTTACTTACTTTAAATATTTTTGTAGGCGGTTCCTAAAAGGAAAGGAGGCCGTTTAGTTGGGTTGGCCCGTCGTGCTTCTTCGTATCCGGCATCTTCTTCGCAAGCTCCGTATGCCGATCCCATGATTCTCGAGGAGCTACATGACAAAGATGAACGGATTGGGGCATTGGAGGAGCAGAACACCACTATCCTTTCGGAGAATGCCACTATCCGTTCGGAGAATGCCACTATCCTTGCTGAGTTGGCATCCCAGAAGAAGTTCAACACCGAGATTATGCAGAAGCTAGATCGTTTGATGTCTTCGAGTTCTTCTTAGTTTATTTCGGCTTTATAAAACTTTCGGAATGTTTTTTTTTTCTATTTCGGTTTGTATGAATTTTAAACTTTATGAATGTTTTTTTCCTATTTCGGTTTTTATGAATTTAAATTTTATAATATTATTAGTTTTAAATTTCCAATTTTTTAAATTTATTAATATCAAAAAATATATAAAAATGCAAAATTAATTTGTAAAAAAAAAGGGGTATATACCGACGGACAACGGTCGTCGGAATATACCGACGGACATATATCCGTCGGAATTTACCGACAAACTCATTTCCGTCGGAATATACCGACGAACGTGGTTCGTCGGTATATTCCGACGACCGATGTCCGTCGGTAAATTCCGACGCCTACAGTTCGTCGGAATAAACCGAGGAACCACGTTCGTCGGAATTGTAGTTTTCCGATGAACTCTGGTCTCGTGTAGCCGCATCGTAATATCGTCGGAAGTTCGTCAGAATGACGTTTCTTGGTATTCGTCAGAAAGTCGTCGGAATTTCTGACGAAATTCCGACGAATTTTTTTTTCCGACGAAACGATACCGACGGACGGGTTCGTCGGAAATTCGTCGGAATAGACCGATTCCGACGAATTACCGACGATTTCGGCCATCAGAATCCCCCTGTTTTCTTGTAGTGACTGTAGATGCAGTATGTAGTCTTCATTTAAAGATGATTAATCATACAGTTATAATAAACTGTTACAGAAAGTTCTAGCCAAGTGATGATAAGCCCTACAATTCTAAAAATACAGCACAATTCTAACGGTCTATGGTTTGTACACTTACAAACAATTAAGGAATACAAACGCTCTATGTGATTGACTTGAGTTCTTTAGAGTTTGTTCTAAAATGTGACTCTTACAAACTTAATATATATACTAATGGTAGATAGAATGTTGTGATGGACTAATTTGACCTAGGACTAATTTGACAAATTATTTCATTTTAATTTGTATTATCTTTTTTACTAGTGTCACTAAACTATTGCAAAAGAACATTACGGAAACTGGAGATCCATTTGAGTACGATCAATGTAAGACTTGTGAACACGGAAATAGCCAGACATGAACTTCGAAATCGTAATATAGAATTAGAAAGTGATTACAATTTCATAACAACAAACAATTTCCAAGCATTTGACTTCGACAAACCATCTGATCAGACAATGTCCCAATGCTAGGAGACATGTGAAAACTGAAGCATCTCTATGCTGCCACCTAATCAGATACTATATATATGGTCTTCTAGCATAATTTTATAAAACTTAAACCAGTTATATACTAGAACATTATTGATTACATTGTTCCCGGTTGATCAAAAAAGAGAAAAATATCATGTTCGTTAAGAAATAGCAAAAGTAAAGAAAGTTGAGTTGTCGTAGGAGTCATTTCTATAAATGTCTTTTATAAAGAACCAAGCATTTGTTGTTCTGCATGAATGTTCAATTTGATAAATTATATGTTCAGAACTTTCCAACATATATCTACATAATAACTCTTGAAATATCAGACAACATATGCATGCTAGATATTCATAGGGACTTAAACTCACAATTTGCAAAGGAAAAGAAGAAGAAAAATGCATACTCTAAAGATAAAGGAACACCTTAAAACATGATAATAGTTTTCTTTTGGGGTGCATGGTTTCAAAAGGTTTTCTTTTGTATCTACAATTTATATACAAAAGCATTCCATTGAGAAAGAGATGATAAAGATATGAATTTCAGACATAGACAGAAGCAGCATATAAGACCTCAACGGTATATGCGTGTGAGAAATCAGGATAAAGTTTGACGACAGCATCGGACCACTCACACTTCCCCCAAACCTCTCCTCCCTTGCGTCTCTCCACAGAAATCTCAGCACACCATAGCTCCACATTCCCCTCAATATCGTCAAGCTGCTTGTTCCAGAATATGACAATGTTCCCGGCAGAGTTGCTACAAAGTTTGCCGATATCAAAATCAACAGGTCTGGCAGGCTTACCCCACCGGTGTACCCAACCCCAGAAAAGGTAATCAAGCTCTTCCTAAACCTTCACTTTCTTCCATTCCAAATTCCGTGGATCACACCACAATATTCTCCGGCGAGTACCACAACAGTAACTCTTTCCCAATGACACACCAATCTTTTCGGTGTCCTGGCTGCTTAGAATTTGTTTCTCCAAGGGATATGCCATCACTTGGCACGATGTAGAAGCTTTGACCATCCTCATCCACCGCAAAAATCGTACTCGTCCCATTATCATCTAGCACCACACTTTGTTAGATATCCAGAGCATATGTTTTAGTCTCAACATAATACGGAAGCCATGCATGACTCCCAAGTTTTAGTGTTTGGATCGAACACCTCTTTTGAGTCTGCCCAGTTTGGGCAATCCCCCACCCCTCGTCTACAAGGCTTACCGATGCTGAAGCACGAGCCATCTTCATGGACGGGACGCTGTGCCATGTGTGAGACAAACAGTCAAGGAACCAGACATCCCAAGTGCGTTTACCGTTTTTCATTCCTAGATCCCATGAGTCCATGACCCACCGCCACGAAAGAAGATGAGTCCGGAGCCTGTTTAGGGTTCGACGGGATAGGGCTCAGCCGATGAAGATTAGGAGTGAGGATGAACCAGCGTGGGGTTGGCTCAGGAACATACGTAAAAAGATGCCTCGGTGTTACCTATCAGCGAGAGCACGGGCAGAGCTCAGTGGAAGCTACGAGAGAGCGGTGGCTCTTGGAGGTGATGGCTAAGGAGGCGAGGTCTGATCTCGAGTGCTGAGCTAGCAGCTCATAGCCACCGCATCTGGCAACGAACATAACCCGGACGAAGACGGAGGAGACGCTTCATGCGTCGTCTTCTTTCTTTTATTGTGCGGTGGCTTTTCGGCAACGTAACATGTGCACATCGTCAGTCCTAGTTCATCAAACCAACAACGCGAAATATTAAATATTTCTTTCATTGATTTGAGAACGTATCCCCCTATATATTAAAAAGATAAGTCACTTTAGTAACTTCTCAATAGGTAGCAATCATACATAGCTTCTTAGAAAATTTCTCTTAATCCTCTTAGTTGATTTTTGATAATTTCTTTTTCATTTTTTTTTAAATCAGCGGGAAAGAGTTAACGTAGAACTACTTAATTTAGGTTTCCAAACACTCTCAAGTAATAAAGACAAAACACTACGCTTTTCTCTTGTCGATTAGAAGAACCAAAAGTTGGGATTTTTCAAGGTTTCCCTTTGATCATTTTAATTGGATTTGGGGATTAAATTGATATGGTGAATCGAAGGCCGAGCAGAACCAGAGGAGTTCGACAGGTGGATCGGTAATATCAGTTCTCGGAACAGTGAATGAAGGTCGATCGAAATCAGAGAAATCGGAGAACTGCTTCCTCGGTGGCCGAGCTTTATAGAGTACTGCTTCCTCGAGAACTGACAGATAGTGTCTTCTTTCATTCCGGTGGACCGAGCTTCGCTCACTGTTCCGAGAACTGATTCCTCGAGTGCCGATTGGTGATTCCGGTAAGGGCTAGGGTTACGAATCAGAGGTTGCGTTCTTCTCTTGATGCCAGGGATTAAGCAAGCGTCCAGTGATTGAAGAACGCAATGATATAGTACGTTTTGTGAAAATTGTCTCGGCCGATTTACTTTGCTTGATTGTGGATGAATCAAATGTTGTCTCGGGAACACTTGCAAAATTTGAAGCTTGATTTTGGCTGAAATGCTATTTTGATCCCTAAAATCCAGAGTCCTAAACTTCCACACTACTCTCTGCTTTTTTTCGTTTGAAGAGTCCTAAACTTCCAAAATATATGTGTTATTATGAAGCAGTTATTAGCGTATTGAGGTTAGGATTCTTCGCTGTCCCCATGTCCCCATGTTCCTAATATCTCTCTTACTTTCTGGTGGAGGCTACAATTTAAGGAGGGCACATAATACAATTTCATAACAGGGAGCATCGAGAAAACAACAATTTTACTCAAAATCATTAAAATCTTGGATTCTCAAGCTACGGAACCTATATGTTCTTTCGGAAGTTGAGCTATATCATCATTTTTTTTTCTTCAGCTCTTTTCCTATTGCACATGCCGTTTTCTGATTTGACATTTATTGAAACTTAAATGAGAGTAGGGAAAATATACAAATGGAAATGTTTGAGAAAAAAATACGTGGTGGTCTGTAGCTGAATATATTCCAGTATAGTGTTATCCAGTTTCAGAGCAGTACTCTTGGAGGTATATTCTTTCCTTTGCAAAAGATTGATTGAGAAATGGTTCATATCAAATATGTAGTTGTTTGAAGCTGGGGATATACCATTAACTTTTCCTAGATAGTTGTTAGACCAATTTGAAGCGTTCTGTTTTCTTGGGCCAATGTATCTGTAGGATTTAGTATAAAATATAGATTTTATAGCCTATTTAGAAAAGCCCAAACCTATTATCGATTTTGAAAAGAAAAACATATTTTTGTAATAAATAAATTAATTTATTTAAAATTACAAGGGGATTTTTGTATTACTTGCGCAAGTTGCAAAGTAACTTAAGAATAGTTCAAATGTAAGTTACCTTATTTATTTTAAAATTTCTTGCTCAAGTTATTATCACATTTATTGAAAATTTAAATGCCAATTTACCTTAATGTTTCTAAATTCTAAATTCGTTTGTAATGACTTACCTTATTACAATATAAAAACCCGGTGAAATAGTTAATAGGGGAATAACTTTCTTTAATCTATTTCAATATTTATTGTGAAAAATAAATATAGAAACGTCATTTATTTTTAAAAGGTCGACAATATAAAGTTGCCTTATTGAGAATAAGCATTTCTTGCGCAAGTTAGTATCACATTAATTCGACTTTTAAACCTTTCTAAATTGTTAATTCATTTTTAATGACTTACCTTATTTTAAATATGCATTACTTGCGCAAGTTCTTATATATTAAATGCAAACCAGCTTGTGACAATGTATTAATATCTTTCTTTAATCTATTTCAATATGTAAGTTAGAGGTTGAAGGTTTTTCAAAATTGTAAGTGGTTCAAAATTATTTAACATAAATATTTTACAAAATATATGTTATACCGACACTTTTGGGATCATAATTTCAAATACTTTTAAAATATTTCCAGGGTGAACAAAAGAGACCCGCAGATAGCATTGGTGGCGTCGAAACCATATTGTCTGATTCCGGAAATATTTGAAAAGTATAGATTTTTCAAGCCTATCATTCAGAAATCAATTATTGAAGTGTTGGAGACAGAACATGTAAAGGAGATGTTATATCTTAAGGTTGTTTTTCGATTCTTTTATAACACTCTGCTTTTTGGATACACAGCGGCAGAGGTGTATTGTTATGTGTACAATTGCTGCCATTGATTATGATATGGGATGGTACTATATGAGTTGCAAAATCTGTTGTCAAAAAGTATTGTTAGTGCCTAGCGATCAGATGGTTTATGGAATTCAAAAGTCCCAAATCAAGAAAAAGTACTATTGCGTCAAGTGTAAAAACTATCGGCCAGAACTTCTGCCAAGGTAAGTATAACATTGGAATCGTAATTTCTATATGTGCTTTAGACTCGAGAAACCAGTGATTTCGAAATATATGTGCAACTCATTCTGTTCCATATAGGTACAATTTACAATTGGTAGTCCTTGACAATACTGGCCACACATAGTTCCTTCTGCTTGACAACCTTGCAGAAGAATTATTAGGGATTCCCTGAATTATGTTATCCGGTTCATTGGCTGACCAGGTAATAACTTACAACTTAATATTTTAATAGTATACTTGATTTTGAAAACTATGCATGTTATCAGTAACTGAATCTGTTTATAAATTATTTTTGAACAAGAAATTTACTTAACCTAGGTATCTCATATGCTCTTATAAATAAAGTTTATATACTCGACATTCTATAGATCATATTTCGCCAAAGAGGTTACAATCTCCACTCTCTATCTTCTGTATTATTATGTTATCACTAGGTTATACAAATCGTGTATGAAGGTTGATTTTTATCTTTGTCAAAACACAGTATTCTTGCAGCAATGGAAAGCATGAAGAAAATATTTTCTGAAATTATTGAAGCAAGATCGGTAAATATTTTTTTTTTTTCATTTTCCCAATCGTTTTCATTTTCTTAAACTAATTCAAATATGATTTCACTACAATTTTAATCAAAATAGGCTGGAACGTGCGTGGTTGTTGCTAAAATTGAGGCTATTGATTTGGAAAAACCATGGTATTACACTGCCTGCAATTTTTGCAAAAGAAAATTGGTCAGACAAGGAGATGGTTTTGAGGAAAACGTGCAACATCTTCAACAAAACCTTCTATACAACTGCAAAACATGCAAAAAGAATTTTTATCAGAATATTCCGTAGTCAGGGTACGTAATTTTAATCTATTTTTTTTCAAATATAATTTTTTAAATATATAAACTGTTACAATTATTTATTTTTTGTATTTGCCAGATGGGTAGTGATGAGTTAGGAGACCGATTGTATTTGATTACCATCCAGTTTTCCAACTATTTCGATGACGGTATGTCAATTTAATATTATTTTATGTTCAATAAAATTTATAAATTTACAAATCTATCAAATAATGTTAACCCGTCCAATTGCTTACAAAGTTTATTTAATTTTTTGCAGGTTTCTAATGGATTTTGTTTTCTTTATCGAGAATTGTACTTCATAATTTATATTATTTATGGATAATATTTTGAATTTTATTATAATTTCTTTTAATATGTCTACATAAATTTTTCGATATTATTTATGGCAAAATAATATTATTCACCTAATATAATGAATTACAACACATATACAATACAATTCTAATTAATGATAATATAAAATATGTTACTTCTAAAACTATACACTATTTATTCCATATTTTGAATGAAAGTATCTTTTTAAACACACAAATTATTTTGGGACGTTGCAATTATACATACACACAATAACTGCCTCTTGATACTGAAGTTACTTTGTTCCCTCTCGTCCATGTCAAATATTGAGTACCAGTTTTCCATGACTAATGCTTTCTCCCAAAAACGGTGGTATTATAATGTAAAATCGGTTACTTCTAAAACTATACACTATTTATTCCATATTTTGAATTTTGTTATGTCTGCACAGGGTGCGGGCCGGTCACCTAGTTGATCCTTATTCTCCTTAGCTAGGAGTTTTTTTTTTTAACAAAGTTAGCTAGGAGGTTTATTGAGGATTAAGAAACGTACTGAGAGATTTCCGCAAGATTTTCCAATGATAGTCTTTTTCATTTATTTTTACAAAAAAAAAAGTTTACACCAACTTTTGCTAACTTTTCGGAAATTATGGAAAAACAGATCCAAATTTTATGGATCAGATAGATGGTCTTATTGGAGTATGATTCCTAGTTATCTCAGGAATTATACGAAATAGATTTAGATAGACTCTAATATGATTTTCCTATTCTAGATTGGTTCTTTACAATTTCTTTTTGTTGCTTTACTTAACTTGGTATATAAACCAAGCTTCTAATCAATAAAACATAACTTTCTTTGATCCCAAACTAGAATTTGTCATGGTATCAGAGCAAGAACAAATATAAACACATCAAAAACATCCTTATTCTCGTGATTATCTTGCAAATTGCAGACCATTCACAATTTTTTTTTCAAAACTTCTTTATTCAGAAACTTGAATAAGAAGATCTTCCATTCATACTAAATCTTTTCTTTGCAAATCGCAAACACATATTTTCCTTATTAACTCATCGTTTCAGAACTTGAAACAACGAGCATTCAAAACCTTCGGCGTTCAACAATGGAGATCACCGCAGGCAACATCAAATACAAAACAATCACCCCTTATGATCTTTCATCTAATGATAATCCAAGAGCTGTTATATCTCAACCACTCCTCAATGGATTGAATTATGATGAATGGGCCATCAACTTTCGTATGGCTCTTAGCTCACGGAAGAAGTTTGGTTTCCTTGACGGCAGTCTACCAAAACCGGCAGCCGATTCAACCTACTTAGAAGATTGGATAGCAAACAATCATCTGATTGTAGGGTGGATAAAACAAATGATTGAACCAAAAATTCGATCATTTATCTCTACCCGTGAAATCGCTAAAGATTTATGAGATATCATCAAAAAACGTTATTCTATCAAAAGTGGAGCACGTCTTCAGCAACTACGAAACTCTTTGGCAAATTGCAAACAGAACGGGACTTCAATAGATGAGTACTTCGGTCGTTTAACGAAAATCTGGGATGGGATTGCAGACTGCATGAATTCCAAACAAAGTAGTTGTGGCAAGTGCGAATGTGATCTAAATTCGGCCAGAGACAAAGAAATAGAAACTCTGCGAGTTCATGACTTTCTCTCGGGACTCGACGATGCTACACACGGCATCATACGATCACAGATATGCGCCATAACTCCCCTTCCAGACCATGATAGCGTCTACCAGACGGTATCACATAACGAGATAATTCGTTCCAGCATCACATCAGATACACCAGTAATGGGCTTCTCATCTCAGGCTCGTTCATCAACTAATGCTTCAAGACCTAATACTACGAGACCAGGGAACAAGGATCATTCCCGACAGTGCACGGCGTGTGGTCGGACAGGACATGAAGCCTTATGGTACTTTACAATTATCGGTTTTCCCGAATGGTGGGAAGACAGACCGAAGAACAGAGGTCCTAATCGCAGTACACAACAAAAACCAACTCAACCAAAAGCAAATACAGCTACAGTCGCTAAAACAGAAACATCAAAGCTTCAAGCGAATGTAACCATCACCGATGCTGATCGATTGGGACTCACTGGTATCACTGACGAGCAATGGAGTATTGTTCATAAGTTAATCAACAAGGGAACAACTCAAAACGAGCATCTAAAGGGTAAGAAAGACGAGTGTGTTTGGATCATGGATACTGGTGCAACACACCATATGACAGGTTGTATCGATATAATGATAAACAATCGTGATATCACACCTATACCGGTTCTATTACCTGCAGGCTCAGAAGCAATGGCTTCCAAGCAAGGAACAGTTCAACTAACAAGCACATTACACATTCACAATGTGTATTATGTGGCGGGATTTCATACTAATCTCATCTCCTTTGGTCAATTAGTTACAGATAATTTCCTTGTGGGACAAGTAACGGATAAACTCATGATATTGCAGGACCGTACCTCGAGGATGCTGATTCGTGCGGGTGAAAGAGAGGGAGAGGGATTGTACCGTTTTCGAGGGATCGAGACCTTGACGTCACTGCAGTCTACTGTTGTAGAGGATTCAGTTTTATGGCATCGTCGTCTTGGCCATTCATCTACTCGTATTACGGGAATAGTTTCTACTTCAGAAAATTTAAATCTTATTAAGAGTTGTGATATTTGTTTTCGAGCTAAACAAAATCGTCAAAGTTTTCCAGATAGTAGTCATAATGCAAAAGAGATTTTTGATTTAATCCATTGTGATCTTTGGGGTCCGTATCGAACTACAACATTTTGTGGATCTCGCTACTTTCTCACCATCGTTGACGATTTTTCTCGAGCCATATGGTTATATCTTCTACCGGACAAGACCTTTGTGGCTCAACAACTCAAGGATTTCATGACTTTGATCGAGAGACACTATGGTAAGAAGATCAAAACATTACGGACCGACAACGGAAAGGAGTTTACTTGCCTTACCAAATTCCTTAGAGAACAAGGAATCGTCCATGAAACCTTGTGTATTCACACACCGCAGCAGAATGGACGTGCTGAGCGAAATCATATGCATATCCTTAATGTCGCACGAGCCTTGAGATTTCAAGCAAACTTGCCAATTGGTTTATGGGGAGAATGCGTTTTAACAGCGGCATACCTAATCAACCGCACACCATCATCACTTCTTAAGGATAAGACTCCGTTTGAGCTTCTTCATGGTCAACCTCCTATGATCTCTCACATCTGTGTTCTTTGTTGTTTAGCTTATGCTCACAACAAGAATACCAAAGGCGATAAGTTTGCACCACGCAGTCGACGATGTATTCTCATTGGCTATCCTTCGGGTACTAAGGGATGGAAACTGTTTGATCTTGAACAAGAAACTGTTTTCATCTCTAGAGATGTCACTTTCCAAGAGGATGTATTCCCTTATGATGATAAAGCATCAACGGCACCATTGGAGACCATACCTCCGCATATAATGACCGCATCAGATACTGAAGATGTGATTGTCTCACTTCCTATCCAGAAAAATACCCCAACGGCTTTAGAAAATCAGACCGAAGGGGTAGACATTACAGAAACAGAGGTTACAGAAACAGAGGATCTAGAAACCACAGAAATAGAGCCCATTGAAACACTCCATCGACTCGATATCACGATTTCATGATCAACACAGTTACTACAATCCCTACTCTCACTCCCTCTCTGCCATCATCTACACCTCAGCTATCCTCACGTTCGTTGTTTCCTCTATCTAACTATTTATCATATGATCGTATTGCTCCTAAACATTGCAGCTATCTCATTGCTTTGGCGAGTAATATCGAACCTAGAAGTTTCAAAGAAGCAATGAAACATAAGGTTTGGAGAGATTCTATGAAATCAGAAATGGATGCTCTTGAAAGACAACATACGTGGGATCTTCAGGAGTTACCGCAAGATAAAAAGGCTCTCGGAACCAAGTGGGTTCATACGATTAAACTTCGAGCGGATGGTACAATCGAAAGACACAAGTCTCGGCTGGTAGTCTTGGGCAACAATCAAAAAGAAGGCTTAGACTATACAGAAATGTTTTCCCCGGTGGCTAAGATGATAACAGTTCGTTTGTTTCTTGATCTTGCCGCAAAGAATAATCATGAGATCCATCAAATGGATGTTCACAATGCGTTTCTTCATGGTGATCTCCAAGAAGAAGTTTATATCAAGGTTCCTCTCGATTTTTCTAATCCTAATGACACGCGTGTGTGCAGATTACGAAAGTCACTTTACGGTCTCAAACAAGCTCCGAGATGTTGGTTCGCGAAACTTGCATATGCTCTCTTAAAGTATGGGTTTTCACATACCCATTCTGACCATTCATTGTTCGCCTATACGAAGAACAGTGTTTCTCTCATAATTTTGGTGTATGTGGATGATCTTATTATCTCCGGCAACTCCAATTCTGAAGTCAATTCATTTAAAGCATACCTATCAACGTGCTTCCATATGAAGGATCTCGGTATACTCAAATACTTTCTTGGCTTAGAGGTAGCCCGGAGTCCTCAAGGTATATATCTGTGCCAGCGGAAATATACACTAGAAATAATAACAGAATGTGGTTTGCTCGGATGTAGACCAGCTGGGTCACCTATGGATCAGAATCATAAACTAGGCTCGTCTCAAAGTGATTTTCTTACGGATCCAGAGCGTTATAGACGTCTTACCGGTCGCCTTATATATCTACTTACTCCGTACATATCTTATCGCAATTTATGCAACAGCCAAGAGAAGAACATTGGTCTGTTGCTTTGAAAACTGTTCGATATTTAAAAGGGACGGTCGGCCAAGGTATTCTACTAAGGGCCAATGCTACGTTTTCCATCACCGGCTGGTGCGATGCGGACTGGAGAGCATGTCCTACTTCTCATCGATCTCTAACTGGCTGGATAATTCAGTTTGGGACTTCTCCCATTGCTTGGAAGACTACAAAACAAGATGCTGTTTCTTTATCATCAACAGAAGCAGAGTTTCGTGCGATGAAAGCAATAACACATGAACTGATTTGGTTGAAGGAGCTTCACCGGGAAATGGGAGTCTCGCATAAGGAGCCAATGACGGTCTGTTGTGATAATAAATCAGTCTTACACATAAGTGTCAATCCAGTTCTACATAAGAAGACAAAGCATATGGGAATCATCTGTCAATTTGTTCGTGATGAGATAATCAAAGGAGATCAAAACAATTCATGTATCAACATACGATCAGCTAGCAGGCATTTCACCAAAGCTTTGGGACGCTAGGAATTTGATTCAGAAGATCAATAATATTCATGCTCCAACTTGAAGAGGGGGGGGGGGGGGGGGGTAGAGGAGGGGAGGTATTGGAGTATGATTTCTAGTTATCTTAAGAATTATAAGAAATAGATTTAGATAGACTCTAATATGATTTTCCTATTCTAGATTGGTTCTTTACAATTTTCTATTGTTACTTTACTTAACTTGGTATATAAACCAAGCTTCTTATCAATAAAACATAACTTTCTTTGATCACAAAGTAGAATTTGTCAGGTCTACTCCAATATCTTTTGTTGGATTGTAATTATGCAAATCTCTTTTAGTTTCCTAGTCTTTTGGTTATTTTTGAATTTAATTAAAGTTATTTTAGTTTAATTTTTTGGGTATGAATACTAAATATATTTTTTTCGGACAGGAGCACTTCAACAATTAATTTGGGTATAACACATGCTATCATAACAACAACAAATGTCAGACGGGTTTACGTGTCCTTTTCGGTGATGACGTGTGATGTTTGGCAGCCACTTGCCTCCTCTCAGTCATCTCACTCTCTCTCGGTGATGACGTGTGACGTTCGGCAGCCACTTGCCTCCTCTCAGTCATCTCACTCTTTCGTCTTCCTTTCATTTTTCTTTAATATCTGTCGTCTAAAATTCAAGTTGAATCTTGGTTTGTTTTGGGAGGTGGATTCGGAGTAGACAAGAATTGGAGGAAGCTTTGACGGCACTCAGACGTTTGATAGTTCGACGTTTGTGGCTGAACGTTTGTGGCTTAACCGGAGAAACAGAGATGGAAGAGATACGAAAAACAGGGACAACAAGGTATTTTATCAATTTTGCCTTCAAGGTACTAGTAATATTAGGTTGGTCTTAGTAGCTCCTCTCTCATCGACACGTGTTCGATCTTGTGAATATTTTCCATTGACACATACAGAAGAACGTAAAATGCCATATACGATATCTTCTCAAATTTGATTACTTTGTTCTATAGTGCTTTTACTTGTACATTGTGAAACTGAAAAGTTTTCTAGATGATGAGATCAACCTTTGCTTGTTCAGCGTTTTTTAAACAGGATATCTGTCTCCTTTGTTCAGAAAAGGATATCAGTTTCGAGGAAAATGTTAATAATATATAGCCATCTGTTGACAGGTCAGACTATTTCTGGGAAGAAGATGAAGATCAAGGCGAGCAAAGTAATTTATAACATGTATGTATGTTATACAAGGTACATACGCCTTAATTGTATTTTGTTACAAGTGTCTAATCTTTAAGATGTCACATGAAACCAAGATAAAAGACGAGAGCTTTTGGCACATGAAACCAAGACAAAACCATACCTGGCTGTTTAAAAAGATTCTGGAGGAGAGGCAAACGGCGCTACAGTGGGTCCAAATCGACCCTGGAGATGGCTCTAACATCAGTTTTTGGAAAGACCCATGGACTAAGTTTGGCCAACTCATCTCATTCGTTGGACATAATGGTCCGCGCCTCACTGGTATCCCTCTCAACGCCACAGTAGCGGATATCTGGAGAGATGGAGGTTGGAGTATTCAATCGGCAAGGTCAAGAGAAATGGAGGAACTACTCATCTACCTTTACTACGATAGCTCTAACAGACGCGCGCTGGATAAACAATGGAAAGACCCAGAGATCCTTCTCTAGCTCCTATGTCTATCACTCCTTGCTGCCGCATACTCCTAAAGTCCCTTGGTATCCACTCATTTGGATCAAAAAAGGTATTCCGAAGCATAAGACTCTTGCCTGGTTAATGCTTCTTAATCGGAGCCCGACCAGAGACCGTTTACTTTCTTGGGGCCTCCAAACTGATCCTCTATGCCTCTTGTGTAATCGGGAGAACGAATCACGAAACCATCTCTTCTTCTCTTGTACCTACTCTGCATCTGTTTGGAATCACTTCTCTATACGGTTGGGTATCAATTCTCCATCGGCTTCCTGGGATGACGTCGCTCACTCTCTCCTGTCTCAATCGGGAAGTAGACACCGTAACTACCTGTCCATAGTCACTTGGCAAGCCACGATCTACGATCTCTGGTGGGAACGGAATGATCGTCTACACAGAGGTAATCACCCATCTCCCGATCTGACCATTAAGAAAATCTCCTCCGCAATCAAGAACAGAATATCAGAGAATAACCCCCTGGCCAGCGAATTAATACAGCTCTGGTTCTCTCTGTTTCCTGCGTGATCGCTGTCTATTACCCCGTCATCTTTCTCGTCTTGTCTGATTCTAACTAGAGTCCTAATCGCTTTCTTTATCTCGTTAATCTTCTTCTATTTAGAAGGGATGAATCTTTTATTATAAAGTGGGATGCTAGTTTGGGCTTTCTCCTTAGAAGTGCACTGGGTTCTAATTGGTTTTTGTTTAGGTTTGTATTAAAGTGGTCTGAGAGCCACTTTTGCTACTCATCATATTTTTAATTTAATGCAAGAATCAGTTCAAACAAAAAATCTTTAAGATGTCTTAGTTTTTTATTTCAACTCAAAAAAAAAAAACTAAGAAATACATTTTAAAGATCAGACACTTGTACGAGGTGTATGGGTGTATATACCTTGTACATGCATCCATGCTATAAATGTCTCTTCTAGTTATTTTTTTCCCACTTTCGCCTTCTGCCAGTCTAATCTGTCAATGCATCACTATCAACATTCCCCTAGAGACTGATACCCTGTTTTTGTTGGACAAAGGAGACTGATAGTTTTATGGTCTTTGGTTTCTAACAGATTCTGTCGTTGGAGTGTATGTACCTCACTCAAAACAAAGGAGACTGATAGTTCTATGGTCTTTGGTTTCTAACAGATTCTGTTAATTATATATATACGAATATTATAATTTATGTTGTTGTGAAGTTGTGATGGACTAACTAGACCAACCCTAACATGTTTTTTTTTTATGGTTCTGTTATGATTTCTCATGGCTACATTGATTCTCTCGTAATTTGTTACAGTTTTGTTTTTTTTTTTTTTTTTTTTTTTTTTGTAACACATACTTTTCCATAAATAAAGAAGGCCTCAGGCCCATTGTCGACCCACTAAGGGTTAGAAACAAATGAAGCAGAAAGAGAGAGTTTGGCTAATCGATCGGCTTCCACATTGCAAGACCGAGGAACATAAGCAAAAGAGATCTCGACAAACACAGAAGAGAATTCTTGTATATCTTTGACGATGCCAAAAATCTCTTTCACATGTGCGTCGTTGTTGATAGCTCTGATGAGCGTTGAGTTGTCAGAGAGCATCCGGAGCTTGGAGAGCTCGAGCTTCACTGCGTCGATGATACCTGCACGGAGCGCTAGTGCTTCCGCAACAAGAGGGGAGTTGACACTTCCTTGGGGCTTCGATCCTTGGATGATAGTGGTTCCCGATTCTTCTCTGGTAATCCAGGCTAGTCCCGCTCTCTTCGATTGGGCGTCAAAGGCCGCGTCTGATTTGCATATCGGTATAACATCCTCGGTGGTTCGAATCTGGTGAGTCCTCCTCGATTGTGATATTCCTTGCGTTGTTGATGCCTTCTGTGGTTGCGCATTGATCCATTCTCTTGCAAGTCTTATAGCTTTTGTTGCGATTTCCTCAAGTGCGAGAGTTCTTTTCTCAAAGAGGAGTGTATTCCGAGCTGTCCAAAGAACCCAACACATCCACGGGAGTATAGTGGTGGAGACCCCAGAAGGAGGGAGACATACCAAAAGTCTACATGCTATTACCGCTTTTTTGAAGTTTGTCTCCGTAGCTAGGTGAACTACTTGTCTTAATGGGATTAGCTTCCAGACTTCTTGAGCAAAAGGGCAATTAAAAAAGGTATGCATTGCGGATTCTACCCCCTTACATCTGATACATAGCGCCTCTGATTGAATTCCTCTTCGTTGCAGGTTTTCTCCAAGTGGGATCGCCTCTTGGATGATTGACCACATGAACAATTGCACCTTAGGTGAGCATTTTGCATTCCAGATATCCTTTATCCAGTCAAAAGCATCGGCGCTAGGTTCTTGTATACGTTGAGTTTTCATTGCTGTTGTATAATAACCTGATTTGGTGGTGTATTTGCCTGATTGTAGCGGCTGCCATACATGGATGTCCTCTGTGGTTGGATGTCCTCTGTGGTTGGATGTCCTGAATTTAGCAGCTGGATCTCCTTTGTCATTAGAGGTAAAAGCGCTTCTACTTCACTCTTGTTCCATTTCATGTCAGACGTTAGGAGGTCGGAGACTGTTAGGTCCAAAGCCGACTCTTGTGTAGGTCCATATGGCTTAGTGTTCTTATCTAAGGATATCCAAGAATCTTTCCACACCTTAGTTGATAGACCATTCCCTAGTGCTTTGCCCACGTTGTCTCTTAGTAATTCTCGGCTATGTAAAATGCTCCTCTAAAATTCTCAGCTGAGACCTTCATGAAGCTTTTATTATGGCAATATTTTCCAAGGAGTACTCTCGGTTAAAATTCGCCATGCTTGCTTAGCTAGGAGGGCTTGATTGAACAGTTGAATATCCCTTAGCCTTAAACCACCTCCCGCCTTTGGCTTTGTTAGTCTGTCCCAAGCCACCCAGCACATTTTCTTTACTCCATCAGAATTGTCCCACCAGAAACGTGTGAGAACTGATTGTATCCTCTTGCATAAACTGACAGGTAACTCAAAGCAAGACATCGTGTTCGTGGGGATTGCCGTCAATACTGCTTTCAACATGGTCAGTTTCACGGCTTTGGAGAGGTGTCTTGTTGACCAGCTCGAGGCTCTCTGTCTTATTCGGTCCACCAATGCTGTAAAGAGGACCTTTTTCCTTCTGCCGAAATGCTCAGGTAACCCCAAGTATATTCCTTGGCCTCCTTCCTTTTCAATTCCAAGTGCTTCTCTGACAAGTTTCTTTGTGTCTTCTGGTGTTCTGGAGGAAAAGGTGATTGAAGACTTCTCACTATTGATCTTCTGCCCTGAAGCCAGTTCATATTCCTTCAAGATATTAGTGAGTGCGGCGCAGCTGGCAGGGGATGTTTGACAGAAGAACATGGTATCATCTGCGAAGAGCAGATGATTTACTCTTGGGCTTCCTCTGGCTACTCGTATGCCTTGCAAGGTACATTCTTTCTCTGCCTTTTGACATAGATCTGATAGTACTTGACCGCACAGGATGAATAAGTACGGGGAGAGTGGATCTCCCTGTCTTATTCCTCTTTGTGGAGTCACTGAGCCATGTACTGAATCATTGATAAGGTAGGAGTAGGATACTGTCGACACACATTGCATGATTAGTTGAATCCATTTAGAGTGGAAACCTAGCCTTTGAAGAACTTTCTCAATAAACCTCCACTCTACCCTATCATAAGCCTTAGACATGTCTGTCTTGACTGTCATGGTGCATTTTTTCTGAGCTTGAGATATTTTCAGGAACTGGAGCACCTCGTGAGTGATCAAAATGTTATCCGCTATAGCCCTTTCTGGAATGAATGCTGATTGATTCTCTGAGATAATCAGGTGCAGCACTTTTCAATCTTAGCGTTAATAATTTGGAGATAATCTTGAAAAAAACATTGCAGAGAGCAATAGGACGATAGTCTGGAACTTTTTTGGCCCCCACTGTCTTTGGAATTAGTCTAACGTGGGTTACATTCTGTGCAGGCCGAAGCACCCCTGTGGTGAAGAAAAGTTGGACTTCCTTGACGTAATTCGTTACAGTTAATCAATCTGTTCTGCAATTATAAAAGTTCACTTTTCTGTTCCAGCGGTTCTTTATACTTTGAGAGATGAACAAAACATAGATAGTATAATCATATTCTTAATTTAGTTTGAAGAAAATTAAATTAAAACGTGGTCTCCCTATATTTATATTTTTCTAATTTATTTTCAAGAGTCTTTTGTAATCCAATAGGGGTATATCGAGACCTATCTATACTATTATTTGAGAAGTGAATTTGCTGATTTGTCATGTTTTCCATAATTTTATGTTTATTTGTCATATTTTATTAGATTTTAGCTAAATCATTGATTTATTATGAGATTTTAGCTGATCATTAATTTATTAATTTAGAAAATACCCTTAATAAATCTTATATATAATTGAAAACAAATTTTATTTTGATAATATCAAATTTATATGTTATATTAAATATTTAGTTAATTTTTCTTATTTTTCATATTTTTATTAGGTTTAAAACTTTTAGCTAGGTTATTGATTTATTATTAGTTTCTAACTTATTCACTAATTTTTAATTTCAAGAGACCCTTGATAAATTTAATATATAATTAAAACGAATTTTAGTTTAATAATATTAAATTTATATTTTATATTAAATAATTGATTATAAAATAATATAATAAGATTATCAAAAACATATTAAAAAATAATTCATATATATATATATATTGTGTTGCTATCTAGAAACAATATTTTTTTATTATAAAAGTTAAAAAAATTAAGATACAAAACAATTTATAACTAAATATTAGTCAAGCAAAAACATTTATATAAAAATATTTTCTAAACTATTTCTAAGATATGAGTGTTTTTGAAAAATTTAACACAATAATAAATATATATTTTGATGTTAACTATTTGATTTAACTATTTAAAAATATAAATAATAATTTATTATGATGATTTTAGATTAGTAAGACTTAAACTAATAAGAAGATTATGTCCGCATGTGCGGGCAAAACAACTAGTTGGTATAATACCACAACCTGCTAAATTTTCATAATAACTTAATTAACTCACTATTTGCATACTGACTCTTTGTGACATCTAATGATAGAAGAAAAACAGCCAGCCGAAAACACTTAAACACGCAAACATGTAAAGAAGCTGTATTTCTGTTGGATCCGTGTTAGATCGTTTCGTCGTTAAATAGTAGTCACAAATCAAGTTGTGGCCGGGGATAAGCATGCAAACAAATGACAGACGTATAATCCAAGGTCCACAAATTAAGCTCGGCGACCACTTGCCTCCCCTCAGTCCTTCTATCTCTCTTTGTCTTCCTTTCATTTTCCTGCAATATCTGTCGTCTTAAATTTGAGTTGTATCTTGGTTTGTTTTGGGAGGTCGATTCGGAGTAGGCAAGACTCGGAGGAAGCTTTGACGATCTTCTTCTGTTTAGGCACTCTGCCATTTGATATTTCGACGTTTGTGGCTGAGCCGGAGATTGACGCGGTGGGACGTCTTTTCGGCGGAGAAGGAAGAGATGCGAGAAACAGAGAACAAGGTATGTTATCAACACGTGTTTGAACTTGTGGACATATTTCATTAACACTTACATAAGAACGTAAAATACCATATATGATATATTGTCAAATTTGAGTACTTTGAATGAACAAACCATGGTAGTCTTTTTCTGTTATCTGAATGTAATATTAAAAGTGGAGAATAGTGATACCGGCTTATACAACCCACTAAGCTCCAAAGGACGAACGTAATTATCACAAGCCAACAAGGACACTATACCAAAAACTTATATAGCACAATAAAACACCATTCTACAATTACTTCACTAGCTCCCATATATACACCCCCAAAAACTTCAAGAACCATCAAGTAGAGGCTTCAACGTTTCATCACCAAAAAAGCGTATCAAACCAAGCTGAACGTCCAACAGTTACATACGACTGTCTTACATGATTTGAATGGACACCTCTGGGTTGCAAAGGACTGTTTTATTACCAACTTCCAATAGAAAATGAAATGAAACCTCATATCAAATACGAGCCAACTCCCTTATCATTTTGTTTTTGGACATCATAAAGTCTCACAGAGCCTCATGGCTAATAGAAACCACATAATATCATAATTCCGTAATTTAGCTAGTAGTCACAGATCAAAGGGGGATACCACGTGCTATCGGAACAACAAACAATTGCCATACAATACTAGAGAAACACATCTGATCAGATATTTGGGTCCCGTTGCTAGGAGAATTAAAAAATGGCGCATCTATATAATTTAATGCTACCATCCAATAAACAACTATTTCATCTTCAATCATAGTGATAGTTTTAAGGCTCACTTGTCACACACGTAAATAAAATGTATATATTATAAAATTAGTTGTGCTTGTTAAGACAAATAAAAAAATAAATTAACTTTTCGATATCATGTTTGATATCTATCACTACTTATCTTATTTTGATGTTATATCCTTTACTTTCATCTCTAGAAACTTTAATGGAGAAGCTGATAATGCGGCAAAATCAGCCCTCTCTATGCTTGTAACCAATTCCCTTTTAGGAGTGTAAACCCTCTTTTAAGTAATGCATGTTTGTTTGATCAAAAAAAAAAAATTAACTTGAACGGTCTGTCGCAGGAGTAAGCAAACTATTTTTTTGTCTGCATTAGTGTCCATTTCAGTTTCTGTGATTACAAACTCAACCGTTGATCATTCTTCTTTTCACCTTACGTACACATTACACAACAACAACATTATAGCAAGTCGTTCAAGCTGCTTTGATCGAACAGGCTTAACAACTACAACCTCTACCACTTTACACTGGAAGAATAAAGAGAATTATTAGTTTATTTAACCAGGTTTTAATTTCTATGTTTATGTGACAATGTGATAGATAGTTCATAAGACCATGATTAACCCGAGTTCTTAGGCTGGAGTTCTTAGCTTCGGCCAAGAACCGTTTCTTAAGTTTTAACTAAGAAAAACTAAAAACCGTCTCTTAAATAAGAGGTATAAAAGCCGGCTCTTAAGTGAAAAATGTTAAGAAAAATGTGTCAAATCATGAGTTAATAACCCTAGATTAAGAGTCCGGGTTAATCATGCTCTAAGCTTGCAGTTGATTAACGTGTTGTCGTGTTTTTTTTTCAATTATAAGAAAAAGTTTGAAAATCTTTCCAAACTTAAAATCAGAACATATAACATTAGTAATATAAAATATCACATGCTTCAAAATATATGCAATAGAAGTAGAACCATCTATTGCATTTTTATGTTTAAGTGATTGTTTGAGACTCAACATTAAACTTCTAGTTATCGAATACTAATTAATATTATTAACGTTAATAGAACGTACTATTGCATATATTTGACCCAAAAAAATTAATAGAACGTTACATTGGCAACACAAATTTATTTAACAATAAAAAAACAGTATAATTAATATAACGTTAATAGAACGTACTATTGCATATATTTGACCCAAAGAAAATTAATAGTGTTAAGAAATAACTTATAATTTATAGTATCGAGAAATTTAAATAAGAGTAGAATTTGATACCCGTAGGAAGCAAATAACACTAGTATAAGGGAGAGAATTTATTATAAGGAAGAAGAATAAGATGTAATGGTTCTTTGATTATAAACTCTTGTTTTTGTTTATGGTGTACAAAAGAGTGAGATGAGTGATGGTATTTATAGTGAACAACAATACATAAAATAACAAAGATAGTGCTTAATTTGGTAAATGAGTGGGTGATCATAGTGCTTGATGAGTAGATGATCATAGTGCTTGAGTTGGTAAAGGAGTGGATGATCATAGTGCTTGAGTTTGGTAAAGAAGTGGAGGATCATTTCAAAGTTTATCTTATAACACTCCCCCTTGATCATCCATCTTGTATTACGTAATGCCTCGTTAAAAACCTAGTCATGGAAAACTCAATGGGAAAAACCGTAGTAAAAGTAAAAAGAGTACAACTACGTAAGCTCCCCCTCGAATGAGTAGTCATAGAACCTTTAGAACAATGATAGATTTTCATCTCTCAAATTGTAACATTCTCTTTGGGTGTCTATCTTTTGTATGTTCTTTATTGCCTCGTTAAAACCTTGTCATGGAAAAACCCAATGGGATAAAAAAAAACCATGATAAGGAAAAAGAGTACAACCACACTTACTATCATATTTCTTTCCCTGGAAACAATATCTTCAGGATATGCATTCCAATCAACTCTCTTCAGAGAATTGAACTTAAGAGAATAAACTCTATTCATTTCTATTATGATATCTAGGGCCTTTAGACTTCTTGTCCATAATTCTCTTTTGACTTAGACAATAGTTTATTGGTCTATTTGGATTTCAAACCAAATTTCTTACATATAATCGTATAGAAATTCGTCTCGTACATACGAATTATTCATTTGTAACTATAGAAGTTACTATTATGATTTTCTTTCTTTTCATATGAAATTACATCTTTCAGTAATGAAAAAGATTAATAATTTTCTTAAATAACACTCTTACGTATGGTATTTCAGGACCAAACATATACGAGCGTCTTAAATAAAATACTTTAAGGATCTTTATGATAACATCTCAGTTTTAGATCTCCAGTTTAGAATACATAAAAACAATATAGTATTGTCAAGAGTTTTCTTTCAAAATATAATTTTTTCTATAACTCTTCAGGAGTTTTGATTATATTCAAATCATGATTCTATTGATTTATAATCTCTTGATAAATACAAATGGATACATTTGTTAACCTTATAATATTTCATATATCCCATAAAATAGTTTGTTTCAATTCGATCGAATATGCAGAGTTCCCGGGAACATGATTTTGATATCATCAATCCTTCATGGATTATACTTTCAGGGATTAACATTTTTCAAGTGGATTGTTTCATTCAAGTTCTTCCTTTATTACCAGACTATAAGGAACTAAAACTAGTTGCATCTACCACATGAAATTATGTCTCTTCACAATTAATTTCATATTGATCCTTCTTTGTGTGCAACGGTTCATTTACATCTCACTTGTTTTACACCTTTTAGTGTATGGACTACTGGTCCAAATACTTCTCTATTTCACAAGAAGTTTATATCTTTGTCTATTGCATCTTTCTGATTTGGCCAATCATTTCTTTGTGTACACTTTTCAATAGACTTTCTTTCATGATCCTCTTTCTCATTTATTATATCAACTGCTACTTTGCATGTATAATATCATCGACGTCAATTTTCTTATCGGTTCCATTTTGTTTCATACATGACATAACTTATTGAGATCTCTTCATTTGTCTCAGGTACCTGAATTTTCGTCAGTCATGTTTAATTTCTCTTCTGGAGATCATACAAAACTATATTGCCTCGTTTTGACCATTATCAATATATGCTCCTTTTCATTTACGAGGATTTATCTTGGGAACCAATCTGTCTACCACGCTGCAGGCGTGACTAGCAGTTTGATATTGTTCTTGTAGAACATTTATTCTTATTGGAGCATTTACAGCTGGTATATGTGACTTGATCACTATATTTATATGGGTCGTGTCTGGCAACTGCTTTAGTAAGTTTTGAAATGAATTATCTTTTGGACTTCTATTTCACATTGTGTTTAGCCCGAGGATCAATGATAATTCATTTCAACTTATTTTCTTTTCCAGCTGTTTATTTTCTCCCCCTTATGTTGGAAGTACTAACTCACTTTTAGAATTCATGTATAGCCTTACTTATATTTTTCGGGGATGGCTCTGGATTTTTAAGTGTCAATAGAGATTTATATCCAACATATATTTCCAACCTCGTTTGAAAACACATCTTCATTTGAAGCTCTGTGGCGGAGCAACATCCAACATTCTTAGATGAAAATGATTGGTTTATGATTCTATACCAATGATGGGGAGAAAGAATATTTATTGGCTTGATGCGAACCAGTGTTGCTCAAAATGTTTAGCACTTATCTCAGTGAATGTGCTATAGTCGTTAAAGACTTTAAGAAGTGAATTCACCAATATTATAAAAATGCATAGTGGGTGATCAGTCCACTAACATCTTCGTTATTTATGCCAATATCTTATTTTGGCTGGTGAAAACCATATTACCCTTTTATCTTATGGGTAAGCAACATTTGTCAAATCATTCGGAAGAATCTTCTGGTTCCTATGCATATGACCTTTAAGTATATATTCGCATTATTAATGAACCAAAATGGTCTAACTGATTCATGCCAAATGTAAACTTCTAGTTTACTATACATTTATCTTCATTATACTAATCTTTGTGTAGTACAATATATAAGAGGCTGTAGATATTTTCTCTACAATACTTATACTGCTTTGAGAATTATTTCTGATTGAAATGTATATATCGTTTCGAATCTCATGGATTTACTTTGAGAAAAATTCATCAATCTTAGTTTTAGTGTAAACATAATCTTCTGGATGTTTGACTTATCATAAAAAGTGAGATTCTTTAACTCTTCCCCTCGAGATGATAATACTACAGGTTTATCAATCTCGAATGTATCTCATTTTCTTAATCAACAACATATCCTACATGGGTTATGTATTTTTAACTTTTGATACTTATAAAAATACAATACCTTAAGAACTTTAAATTGCATTCTTAAGAACTTTAAATTGAATTTTTATGTGCAGTAATACTATGTACACTTCTGGAGCATCATATATATCTTCTTTTTAAGCATTCTATAAGTTTTTACTACCTTGTATTGTACACACAATAAATTTTCTTTCATCTTCAGATGAATTCATAATTTTTTTTCTTTATTACCATGTTTATTTTCTCAGCTTTAAGTGAGAGTATAAGTTCTATAAAGAAACTCTTTGGACCTTGACCTCATTTATGCTCACGTCTAAAACCACTATTTATGAGTTTTTTAAATGTCATATTCTCTTCAGGAGAATGAATCATAATCAACTAGACGTGATTTATCAATAGATATTTTTTAATATATATGCATCATAAAAAAATTTCTTGAAGAAATTTTACTTTTAAACTTAACATCCAACATAGTTGGCTTTATTTACAGACTTCAGGTCTTGTAATCTTTAAATGCAAAATACAAAATGAGCTTTAGGTAATCACTTCAGGTGATAATACCTTTTTTATATATATTATCTTCCAAAACTTATGGATCTTTTAGAGTCAAGCTTTAAACTTAAAATCCTCAATATAAATGGTAATAAAATCAAAATATTTCAAATATATATAAATATGTATTAACAAAGGTGTCTTATTATATCAGAAAATAAATAAAACTTTCATAGTAATTATTATATAGACTATATTATTACTCTCATGCTTTTTAACAAAGTTTAACCTATCAATCAATTTAATGAACAAATTTATATCACTGCCAACTTCATGCAAATTGATTTATCTAATCAAGTTTGTTAAACTTGTATATAAAGCATAAAAATACTTATCTTATAAACAGAAGTATATCGGCGATGAAAGTTTCAGCTGTTCACGTTTCTGAATTGGCTGATAACTTGTACATATCTTTCCGAGAGAATACACAATCCTGAAAACTTTAAATTTTGCTCATATAAACATGGCCATTACATTAGTAAATATCAACATATAATCCAAATTCTTTTATGATATTAGACCAAAGACTAATTGACTACAAAACTAACCGATTACAAATAATTTCTTTTATGATGTTAGACCATGAATCATAAAGTATGTTTCCTTAATACCATTAAACCATGAAGCATATTAAAGTATAATAAGCAAAATTTAATTCATCAAATAACTATTATTCTTACATATAGACAAGCGTTGATATATATATATATATATCATCGTCTAAAATGACTATATATATATATATATATTTATTTATTTTTTATTTTTTTTTTAGAATTTCGCAATTTTAAAATGAACCATTTATTATGAACTTCATAATTTAAAAACCGTTTACATTAATCATGCAAGCAATTACAAGGAGAAGCGATGTAAAGAAAATTAAACCGATATTCATCTTAAATTCACTCGGAGTAAATTCTCCAACGAATAAACCATAAATAGAAACACAAATAAAAATGGCACATAAAAACAAAAGTGCGCGAATCATCTTTCTTGAAATGAAAAAACGGAGGAGAGCGATTTGAAATTTTTTTTTTTTTTTTTTGAGAGAAGATGAAATGTTTTGGATGATGAAATGGAGTGAAAATGAGTTGTATTTATAGATGAAAATCACTGTTCATGACCGTTGGAGAAAGGGGAAATTTTTGAAAAATTTTCTTTGTGACCGTTGGGGTTAAATCGAGTGCACCGAAAATCAGTCTGAAAATATCGTATTAAACGATCAATCAAATCTATTAAATTTCATAAAAAAATAAAAATTATGGTGAATAAATATTTTTTGTTATGATAATAAATTATGCGACGGCTCAGCCGGTCAATGCAGAATAATAAATAAATTATACGGCGGCTCGGCCGACCAATTAGCAATAAACAAAATATAAGGTGGCTCAGCCGACCAGTTAACAACAAACAGAAAATAAAGGCGGCTCGGCCGTCCAGTTAACAACAAACAGAAAATAAAGGCGGCTCAGCCGTCCAGTTAACAATAAATAGAATATAAGGCGGCTCGGCCGACCAATAAATTAATTAAAATATTAATAAATAATATAGGCGGTATTCCGGCCATTATAACATAATATAAATAATAGTACAGGCGGTATACCGACCATTATAGCAGAGTATATATGATACAATAAATTTTACCGAATTGCAGAACGATCGTGCTGATAACGTGTTAAGAAATAACTTATAATTTATAGTATCGAGAAATTTAAATAAGAGTAGAATTTGATACCCGTAGGAAGCAAATAACACTAGTATAAGGGAGAGAGTTTATTATAAGGAAAAAGAAGAAGATGTAATGGTTCTTTGATTATAAACTTTTGTTCTTGTTTATGGTGTACAAAAGAGTGAGATGAGTGATGATATTTATAGTGAACAACAATACATAAAATAACAAAGATAGTGCTTAATTTGGTAAATGAGTGGGTGATCATAGTGTTTGATGAGTAGATGATCATAGTGCTTGAGTTGGTAAAGGAGTGGATGATCATAGTGCTGGTAAAGGAGTGGATAATCATAGTGCTTGAATTTGGTAAAGAAGTGGATGATCATTTCAAAGTTTCTCTTATAACAAATAGAACGTTATTTTGGCAACAAAAATTTATTTAACAATACGTACGATAAGAACTTTCCATTAATTATACTGTTTTTTTTTTCTGGCACGAGCCTCCCATTTCCATAAGTTATCTAAATGAACAGACGATTTATAGTCTTTTTTGGTTACCTGGATGTAATATTAAAAATGGAAAATAGTCAAACAAACATACTACACAAACATACTACACAAACATACAACCCACTAAGCTCCAAAGGCTAATTATATCACAGGCCACAAGGAGACTATACTGAAACCTACAGAACCCACAATAAAATACCATTCTGAAAAATATAACTAATACACCTCTAGAAAGCTACAAGAACTCTCAAGTAGAGACTGCACCCTTCTCATCATGAAATAGTGTGATCAAACCAAGCTGGTTCTACAACACAGACATAAAATTGCCTTAAATGATCTATAAACATCTTGAACAATGAGATAGGGACTTCTACTTACAGATAACTGTTCTAACACCAACTTCCAACAGAGAAAAAATGACTGAAACCACATAGCAAACTCGAACCAAGTCCTTTTTCTTAGTCTTCTCTTTTTTTTTTGTGACATTAGATCAAACTCGAAGCATCACATATTATTATATTTTGAGAAATTATAAAAAGTAGGTAATAGACTTAGGGATCGAAATTCTCTTATATTTTCTCATCAACAATAATTAAGCAATGTGGGTCAGTGGGTGTGTAACAGTTGTCAAAATTTCTAGGCTTCTAGCGCAACAAGTTATAAAAGTCGTCGAAATAAAGCAAAATGCTCTATATCTATTTTTTTAAATAAAAAATAATAGAAACAATCCATGTATACAGAAATCGAATAGTATCTACTTTAAATCGTTACAGGGCAAGTTCGATAGATTTTGATTCCGATACCTAAAGAAATAAACCAAAGTGAAAACCACAAGAAGCGCAACGCCGGAGACGCCGCAGATGATACTCGCCGCAAGAAACACGTGCCTCATCACGTGCTCGCGTCTGTTCGCAGCTCCGTCACGCCACCACGTGTCGTCGTCTCCGCCGTCTGTATCCGTAGCTTTGGGAAGGAGCTGAGAAGGAGGAGGAGAAGAATGAGAATCTCCGAAGAAAGACATCATTTTACTGGGAGGTGAGTGAGATTCAGTCGGTGGTGAGCTGGATTGATACTGTAGGCCATGATCAGAAGGTCGTAAGCCTTCGGCGAAGATGAAGAGGAATGTTACAGTGAACATGAAGACCGAAGCCGATCTAACGCGGTTTAAGAGAGGAGCCATGTGAGGGAGTGAGAGAGTTTTGTTTTGTTTTATTGTCTAGTTAAACTAGTAAAGTAGCTTTTATGTAACGTGATGCTGAGCCCAACGACACCGTTTTGGTATGTGGGGTTGGGGTTCTTAAATAGTCAGAGAGTATGATTATTGGAGGATTTTTAGGATGAAATTCTTATCAGAATATAAAAATCCGTCTCTTAACTTTTAACTAAAAAGCTAAGAACTGGTTTTTAAATAAGAGTTTTAAGAACCGGTTCTTAACTTTTTTAGTTAAAATTAAAAGACAGGTTTTTATATTCCGGTAAGAATTTCACCTTAAGAACCCCAAATAATAAGAGTACTTTCCAAATTTTCATCACGGACTGTCACCGATGTTGATAGAAGTAAAAGTAGTAACAGAAAAGAAAGCAACTTTTAATGGGAATAAAATTTGATAAAGAAGATAACACCAACTCACCAACTCTTAATCGAGAAGAAATAAATTTCTACACTTGCAATAGTTTAGTTACTGTATATGTTTCCTCGATGATTATGAGGTTCTTGAACTTTGTGATTCTTATTAAATAATCTAAGAGCATTATTGAGAGATGAATTTACGTAGAATTTGTGAATTTTGAAAGTTGATAGATTTTAAAAAGTTACGTGGATTGTGAAAATTTGTATACATAGACTTATTAAATTTGATCATAATTTTTTTTAGATTAATATAGATTTTCATGAATTTGTATTATCTCTTTTCTATCATTTTTTTTGTAAAATACATATAAAATCTATTTATTTTCTAAATCATATAGCATGATAATTTATTTTTTGCTTTCAATTAAAAATAAAATAATACTAATACATACAAAATTGAACAATTTTTTTAAATAATCATTTTAAAAGATTTTGTCATAAAAAGAGCATTAAAAAAAAGAAAATGACCAAAAGAAGTTTTATTAAAAAGGTAAAAGATTATTTTTACCCCTTGTTGTATAGATGTATAAGTAATAAAAAATAAAAAAATAAAAATAAAAAGTTGTTTTTATATAATTTTGAATTATATGTTTTCAAATTCGAACATTTTTATAATTTTTCTATATATTTTTAAAAATTTTTTTTTTTCAGTTTTCTTTTTGAAATCAAAAAATGTTTTTTGAAACTATTTTTAAAAAATATTTTAAAATTATTAAGATTTTTAAATGTAGTTATTAATAATTATATTAAAAATATAATATTTTTAAAAATAATTATGTATTCAAAAATGTAAGCATATAAATGTAATGAATTATAGTTTTGAACATATAATTTGAATTTCAGGTGCAATAGATATTTGGTAAGAATAATTATTTTGTTTTTTGTTTTTTGTTTTTTATCACAAGGATTTTGAAATCACATGGATATATATGATATCTTATATATTAAAATAGAAGTCACAACCTTGATTCATGTGTGATTTTTTTTTAAAATGGACCTAATGAACCTATTCATAGAAATTCATGTTACATTTAATATCTAATCTTATCATTTAAATTTTAGGTCTACCAGAAATTTTTATTGGGCTATCAATAATTATATTTAAACAATAGATAATCCATTGGATTTATAGATAGTATAAATTAAATAGATATAATTTAATGTTGTAATACTATACCTCTATATGCTAAATATTTAAATATTTGTCGATGTTAACTTGTAAAATTGTAAATATTTTTTTAAATAACAAAAATCATACTATCTAACAATGATTAATCTTTACTACCTTAAACCAATGAAAACAAATTTTAAAATATATAGTTTATTTAAAAATTAAACAAAAACTAAATGTTTAATTATTTACTCGATAATATAAATCTATGAAGCGAAAAGTTTAATTTTTTAAAAAATTTCTAAATTTGTGAAATGTTACAATATCTTTGAATATGACAATAAAACAATATTTTACTAATCTTTATATAGTTACGATTTTAATAATGAAATAACAATCCGAAAATATATGTATAGAAGAAGATACAAATACATGTGAAAGTTTGAAACAATCTATTCAATGAAAAAAATATACAGTAAACTTATTGGGTCCGACTGGTGACCATCCGGAAAACAAGAGGAACGAATAAAAAAGGAATGTACGGGAATAAAATACTAGGAATGAAAAGGAATGGTTATTCTTTATCAAATTTGACAAGGAATAATTTTGTTCTTTAATTCTCTACAAAAAAAGGAATGAAAGGGAATGAGAGAAAATTATTATTCCTTGTAAATGGTAATTTTTTTTAGGAACGTTAGGGAATGCATTATTCCTCGTCGTTCCCTGGTCACCATTCATACCCATTATGTTTTAAAAATTGATAGACACATATATATTATAATATATACCAATTTAGAATTGAAAACAAAATATTTATATAAAAATAAGTGAAAACAAAAATCCGCGCGGTTGCGCGGATCGAGATCTAGGGGGATGTATTCAATTTAACATTTGATGTGATTTGATTTTTAAAGGGGTTTTAGATGATTTCAATAAGTTGCAGAGATTTAAGTGACTTTTGTTAAACTACTCTAGAATATCACATAAAACTATGGGATTTGAGTTTTAATTTTTTTAACTAAGAAATCATACCCAAACACCCTAAAATCACCTGAAAACTTTAAAACTCCACAGCTAAAAATATTTTCAATAACAGTGGATTTCAGAGTACTTTAAGAAATGTCAAATTCAATAACAGTGGATTTTAAATGAGTTTTTAAAATTTATGTTTCAATAACAGTGGATTTGTCATTTTAATACAAATCACCTGAAACTCTCAGTTGAATACATCCCTCTAGTTTTGAAAGTTAAGTCTTATGAGTAAAAATGAAGATAATTCATCTCCAAATAACACTAGATTTAGTTAGAATTAGAGAATCAATAATAACTAAATTTTTTTGAATAACAAAAGATCTGAATGAATTTTAAAAATTATTAAATCAATAACAATTGATTCTAGTAAGATTTTTGAAATCCAAGAACCAATAACAATGGATTCTTAAAATTTTCAAAATTCATGAGAATTTTCAAAATTCATGAGTCACGAAGTCTAACTCATTGTTAGTTACTGCATCTGTTAAACACGTTTTAGACTACTGGAGCAAAGCTTTGTCGTCTAATTGCTCGTTTGATTCAAAATCACTAGTTACTATGAATCAGACTATGCAAACCACAATATCAATATCTGTTCATTGATTTGCCTTATGGACTAAAAACGTCACAAGGTCCATCCATGGGACAAGTCCCACTAACACACTCTCCACTACAAATTGTCAAAAACTATCGAGAAAATGGAGCACCTGCCTTGAAATTTGCTACTCTGAACAGTGATACTCCCTCACAAGTTAGATTACCAAAAAAAATTGAGGAGTTTTAAGAAGTTAGTTCCAAAGCTTTTGATGTCAAGCAGAAGTTCCAGGAACCTCCTCACTAGGTGGCTGCTTTGGTCCTTTAGCTCTTGGTGGTGGCTGTGGCTTTGGTGGTGGTGGCGGTGGTCTTTTTGGTTTCACCTTATCGACTTCCTCAGATCCAACTTCAAACTGCATGGTGTAGCAAACACGAGCTAAGAAGAAAATAATATGCTGCAAAGGCATCAAAATGAAGGTTAGAACAAGAGTACCAAACCTTGTAACCACAGCCTGCGACACACGCGTGAAAGCATTCCTGAATTTTACAATATTAAACAAGTTAGATACGGTACAGTTCGGTCTGTTTATGAAAAGGGTATTCTTTTTAATGTAGTGTGGATACCTCAGAGTAGCTGGCAGCTCCAGGAGAACGATCTATATATGCACTCCATTGTCGGTCTTTTAGCACAGGGTCTTTGTAGCATATCTCACTGCAGTCTGATACACCTATAAAGAGAACACTATCACACAAATTCAATAACTTGGAAAACTAAAACCTGAAAAAGAGGAGATACTTCATGAACATATATATATATACAATGTAGGAGACAAGAATTTTCTGTAATGTTGTATAGAGAGGAGTGAGGACAGATGTATCTGCTCCTCAATTCATAAACAAATCTCATGATGGACTTGAGTGATTGAAAAGAAATGCTTACAATCTTCCCATGAGTCACTATCGGCATCACATCCCTTCTTGCAGAACACTCTCCCTACACGGATTCATGATTATCATTAGACTGATGATAAAGCCAAAGAGAACAACAAAATAATCCTGTAATACATCAACACGGAAGGTAAATATGAAATTCATCTAGCTTTTGTGATCATAAATGGAATTGAGAGATCAAGAAAATGAAAAAGATTTTATCAGAAACAGCAAAACGAAGCCCTATTACTAGCTAAAGCATACATATCTATCTGTTTATAAGTTCAGAGAAGCAACATGGATACGGAAGCATCTTTACTACACTTGTTCTTATCGGTAGAGAGATATGCCATATTCTACAGTTTACAGTATTAGCCAAGAAGCAAGCAAGAATGTGTGTTTGATAATTGAAACTATGAGTTGACTCTGGACCAAACTAACCAAGTAAGTGATCGTTCTCCCAATGTACAGTGAAGTAGCAAGACTCGCTGACAGTAGATTAGGGTTTATAAACAAAGAACACTGAAACCTAAATTATCAAGTCACAGTTTCACAATTCAATTCCAAACAAAAATGAAGATACACTGGGACGATTCTCATTACTCATTGTCATCAAGAAACGAGAAATCTAATCAACAATCAAGAACTTTACCAGCTTCAACACAAATTCGCCGAAGAACGATTCTTATCATCGAGAACTAAAACATCGAGCTAAAGAAGATAAATATGAGTGAGCCATTACGGATCGAATCAACATCAATCGAATCGAGAGAGATAAACATACATGGAATCTGCGTAAGAGCTGCGTACTTGTGCGTGCATTGACTCCCACACGGCGGCGTCCATTGCTGCGGTATCATCTCTCGCTCTCTTACTCCGCCTCCACTCTCCGTCGTCGTTCTATCCCGAAAGTATCGCCGAAGCTGATACTTCGTTTATATCCCAAGGGTATTTCCGTCATTCAATAAACTAAAGCGCTCTTTTAATCAAACCGGTCGGTTTCTATATCAAATCGCCTGAAACCGGTTATTTCCACAAATAAGCAAACCGACTCTCACTCTCTCTCCCTCTCAGACCTTTCTAAAAACACTCGAAGCTCGCCGTCTCTCGTCCATTCTCTGCGTCGAGAATGGATTATAATAACGAATACGAACAAGAACCGACTTACATCGAAGAAGATGACGACGAGGAGATCACCCAGGAGGACGCCTGGGCGGTTATCTCTGCCTATTTCGAAGAGAAAGGTCTCGTTCGCCAGCAGCTCGATTCCTTCGATGAGTTTATCCAGAACACTATGCAAGAAATCGTCGACGAGTCCGCTGATATCGAGATCCGACCTGAATCTCAGCACAATCCTGGCCACCAATCTGATTTCGCCGAGGTGCTTTAGCTGTGGTTCTTCCTCGTTTTTTTTTTTCATTTCTAGGGTTTATACGGGAAATTGAAATTAGGGTTTGCCTTCTACAGGAGCTGATATCATTGATGTGCAAATTATTCGTTTTGAGTATTGCTTGAAGCTCAAATTAGGTTTATCACCAAGTAAATGTGTTTGGTATCTTATATCTGTTATGCTGTCTTAGTTTTTAGTTACAGTTTTGTTGCTATTAGTGTTTGCCCGTCACGAGTAGCTGATCTCATTGATGTTCGCGAGGTTACTATTGTATTCTATGTTTTGAGCTCTTCGTTTTGTAAAGCTAGCATTTTTTGAGTGGCTTTGGATGATGGGGTGAAGCTGAGATCAGTTTTGGCTCTGGGACAATGTGTGTTGGTTATCTTTTTTGCTCTACCTCTGATAAAACTTCTTTTTTTTTTATGCAGACAATCTACAAGATTAGTTTTGGACAGATTTATCTGAGTAAACCCATGATGACGGAATCTGATGGAGAGACTGCCACCTTGTTCCCTAAAGCTGCGAGGTTGAGAAATCTCACGTACTCAGCTCCTTTGTATGTCGATGTTTCTAAGAGAGTTATAAAGAAAGGGCATGATGGTGAGGAAGTTACGGAGACGCAGGATTTTACCAAAGTTTTCATCGGAAAGGTCAGTTGAACTTCAGTTTTTGTGCAAGATTTAATAAGCTGCGTCTACTATAAGGTTCTGACTGTAGAATTGTTTTCTTCTTCTTTGAATTTTCTAGGTTCCCATCATGCTCCGGTCTAGTTACTGTACCTTGTTTCAGAACTCGGAGAAAGATCTGACAGAGCTTGGAGAATGTCCTTATGATCAGGGCGGATACTTCATTATCAATGGCAGTGAAAAGGTTCTGATTGCTCAGGAGAAGATGAGCACGAACCATGTTTATGTTTTTAAGAAGAGACAGCCAAATAAGTATGCGTATGTTGGCGAAGTCCGTTCCATGGCTGAGAACCAAAATAGGCCTCCAAGCACAATGTTCGTTCGCATGCTTGCTCGTGCTAGTGCAAAAGGGGTAAGATAAATCTAATAGTCGTAGCTTTTTCGGTATCCTACCTCAGTGTTTTGTCTATATATTTAAGATATGCTAAATAAGTTACATTCTGTGTGGCAAATGGATGCAGGGTTCATCTGGACAGTATATTCGGTGTACTCTCCCTTACATCAAAGCAGAAATTCCTATTATCATTGTATTTCGTGCATTGGGATTTGTTGCCGATAAGGACATTTTGGAACACATTTGCTATGACTTTGCCGATAACCAGATGATGGAGTTGCTCAGGCCTTCTTTAGAAGAAGCATTTGTTATTCAAAATCAGCAGGTATCAAATGATCCTGTATTTGGTTAATATATCTTGCTGTGTCTTTCCTTTTTTTTTTTGGCTTTCGTTATGTTGGGTGCTTGAAAATTTGATCCAGCAATCAGTTGATAATTCTCATAATGATTCAGGTTGCTCTCGACTATATTGGGAAACGTGGTGCACCTATGGGTGTAACCAAGGAAAAGAGGATAAAGTATGTGATCATTTAAGCCAATTAACGTGGGTGTTATGATCTAAGATGTCAACTATTGAGATGTTGATAGGAGGTTTGCAATTGCGATATTATCATTGCAGGTATGCAAAAGATATCCTTCAGAAAGAAATGCTTCCTCATGTAGGAGTTGGGGAGTTTTGTGAGACGAAGAAAGCTTACTATTTCGGGTACGTATTCAGCTCACTCGTGTTCTCTTAGATTCATACGTTATTGTGGTGCTCATATTGTGCAAAAACCCTTAGGTATATCATACACCGGCTGCTGCTTTGTGCACTTGGCCGAAGGCCAGAAGATGATCGGGATCATTATGGGAACAAAAGGCTGGATCTTGCTGGTCCTTTACTTGGAGGGCTATTTAGAATGGTTTGTTAACGGCCCACAATCATGCATTATTGAGAAAATTTATAGAATTTTAAGAATCATTTTCGTTGATTTCGTACTGATCTGACATCTTCTTTAATGCAGCTTTTCAGAAAGCTGACGAGGGATGTGAGATCTTATGTACAGAAGGTCTCTTACATAGTCACTCTTTCTTGGGCCAAGGACTTGAATTTTGTTTGTTATTATATGTTTGGAAGTCTAATTCATGTCGTTTTAACAGTGCGTTGACAATGGCAAAGAAGTCAATCTTCAATTTGCCATTAAGGCTAAAACAATCACCTCTGGCCTGAAATATTCTCTTGCTACTGGGAACTGGGGCCAGGCAAACGCTGCTGGCACAAGGGCTGGAGTCTCTCAGGTGAGGATATTTCTTTCTCCTCTGTTTTTCAGCTCAAATAACTTCTCTTCCATGATTTACATGGTTCTAAAAAGTCTTTCACCAGGTTCTAAATCGGTTAACATATGCTTCCACTTTGTCACATCTGAGGCGTCTCAATTCTCCTATTGGGCGTGAAGGTAAATCCTCGTTCTTTTCCTGCACTTCTATTTTATCTCAGTTTATCTTTTAGTGCAGTTGGTACATTTTGGCCATGGTTCTCTTTATTTTCCACACATCCTTGCATGTTAGATCGGCTTGTAGTTCTGGTTTTTCCACTTGAATGTTAATCGACTCTTATATACCAGGAAAATTGGCAAAACCAAGACAACTGCACAACTCACAGTGGGGTATGATGTGCCCTGCTGAAACACCTGAAGGACAGGTATACTTGTTGTATATATAGAAATAATAATGTTGTGGACTCCATTTAGTTCCATTGCTTATTGTGGTTTTGCTTTTGCCAGGCGTGTGGTCTAGTGAAAAACTTGGCGCTCATGGTCTATATTACAGTTGGGTCAGCTGCTTATCCCATCTTGGAATTTCTGGAAGAATGGGGAACTGAGAATTTTGAGGTTTGTAGCACTTCACAGTCAGTTTCTTGCTCTTTCTCTGACACTTCGTTTCCTGTGGTTTACTAAAGGTCTTAAATTAACTGTAGGAAATCTCTCCATCAGTTATACCCCAAGCCACAAAAATCTTTGTTAATGGAATGTGGGTTGGAGTTCATCGAGATCCTGACATGTTGGTGAAAACGTTGAGACGTTTGAGAAGAAGGGTAAGCATGCAATTTCTTTCACGTTTCCAAATTATTTAAATTGCAACTTTCTGCAGGAGTGATATATTACCGTTCCCTTGCAGGTTGATGTTAACACTGAAGTTGGCGTTGTTAGAGATATTCGTCTGAAAGAGCTCCGGATATACACTGATTATGGTCGTTGTAGTCGTCCCTTGTTTATTGTGGATAACCAGAGGCTGTTAATAAAGAAGAGAGATATCTATGCTCTGCAACAAAGGGTAAAGTTCTAGTCTTGTGTTCTCAAAGTACCTTTTGTTATATAACCTCACTGTACCCGTATTTGTTTTTATAACCCAGGAAAGTGCAGAAGAAGATGGTTGGCATCATCTAGTTGCAAAAGGGTTTATAGAATACATAGACACAGAGGAAGAGGAGACGACAATGATATCCATGACAATCAGTGTGAGTAATAAAATGTTTGAAGGTTGATTTGAAGATGTGTAGAAATACACTTCTGCGGCACTCATTTGTACAGGAAACTCAGTCCTAATTTTGTTTCAGGATCTGGTTCAAGCCAGACTCCGTCCCGACGAGGCATATTCTGAAACTTACACACACTGTGAGATTCACCCTTCGTTGATATTGGGCGTATGTGCTTCGATTATACCTTTTCCCGACCATAACCAGGTTTATCTCGCTCTTTAATTGACTTGTTTACGAGAAGCAATTTAGTTATGTAAATTCAACTTAAGGCTAACTATCTCGTGTTATTCTGCCACTTCTGCGTTTTGATGAATTAGTCACCTCGTAATACATATCAATCTGCTATGGGAAAGCAAGCTATGGGAATATATGTCACCAACTACCAATTTCGCATGGTATGTTCTAGGCTCTTAATTTGTTGTCTTCTCCTGCCATCTCTTGTTTTAACACTACGTGCTTTAATGTTATTATTGTGATTGTTCTGTCAACCAGGATACATTAGCCTATGTTCTCTATTACCCTCAAAAGCCTCTGGTTACCACACGAGCTATGGAGCATCTTCATTTTAGGCAACTTCCAGCAGGGATTGTGAGTTATTTTGCTTAAAAGTCTTCCAAACTTCACCTTTGACTCTTCTATCAGTTCTCTCAAATTCCTTTTCTTTCTTGTGTAGAATGCTATTGTTGCCATTTCTTGCTACTCTGGATATAATCAAGAAGATTCTGTCATCATGAATCAGTCTTCAATAGACCGTGGTTTCTTTAGATCCTTGTTCTTTCGGTCATACAGGTTAGTATACCATACTTACGGAGATTTTGCTATTGGCCTTTCCAATTATTTATAACAATCTTTCTGTTGGCAGGGACGAGGAGAAAAAAATGGGGACCCTTGTCAAAGAAGACTTTGGACGCCCAGACAGGGCAAGTACGATGGTAAGACATAATTTGAGCCGTGCGGTTCACATGTCTGTGGTGCTTTTTGTTAGTGGAGTTTAAAACTTTGGGTTTCTGTTGCAGGGTATGCGACATGGTTCTTATGAGAAACTGGATGATGATGGTCTTGCACCTCCTGTAAGTGAAAGATTTATTGTTCCTTTATTGGCCATGTCTGATATGCTTAGGCGATTAGTGCTAGAATGCATATCATACAATTTCTTTTTCTTTCTGGATATAGGGTACTAGAGTTTCAGGTGAAGATGTAATCATTGGGAAAACTACTCCCATATCTCAAGATGAGGCTCAAGGACAATCATCACGGTACACCAGACGTGATCATAGTATAAGCTTGCGACATAGTGAAACTGGAATGGTCGATCAGGTAACTTTGTATTTCCTTGCTGTTGAACATAAAGGTGGGGTTGTGAAAGTTCTCCAACTTTCTTATAACGTATGAACTTCTTGTAGGTGTTGTTGACCACAAATGCTGATGGTTTGAGGTTTGTGAAAGTGAGAGTTAGATCTGTTCGTATCCCTCAAATTGGAGACAAATTCAGCAGTAGACACGGTCAGAAGGGAACTGTTGGCATGACCTACACACAGGAGGACATGCCTTGGACAATTGAAGGCGTTACCCCTGACATTATAGTGAATCCACATGCTATTCCCTCTCGGATGACAATTGGACAGCTGATTGAGTGCATCATGGGAAAAGTGGCAGCTCATATGGGAAAAGAAGGAGACGCGACTCCTTTTACAGATGTCACGGTAACTTGCTTTTATCCTTAGCTCCTTGGTTAATTGTGTAACTTAGTATAAATCTGACCATTGTGGTGTATATAGGTGGATAATATAAGCAAAGCTCTCCATAAATGTGGCTACCAAATGCGTGGATTTGAGCGAATGTACAACGGTCACACGGGCAGACCACTCACAGCTATGATATTCCTCGGACCAACTTATTACCAAAGGTTGAAGCATATGGTTGATGACAAGATTCACTCGCGTGGACGAGGTCCTGTGCAGATCTTAACAAGACAGCCGGCTGAAGGACGATCCCGTGACGGTGGTCTGCGTTTTGGAGAAATGGAACGCGATTGCATGATTGCACACGGTGCTGCCAACTTCCTGAAAGAGAGGCTGTTTGATCAGAGCGATGCGTATAGGGTACACGTGTGTGAAACCTGTGGGCTCATCGCCATTGCAAACCTGAAAAAGAATTCTTTCGAATGCAGAGGTTGCAAGAACAAAACAGATATCGTTCAGGTAAGTTTCCAAATTGTGTTTAAACGATTTTGGCGTTCATGCTCGTTTGAACTGATGGCATTGTCTAATCTCCACAGGTTCACATTCCATATGCTTGCAAATTGCTCTTCCAAGAACTTATGTCAATGGCGATTGCACCACGGATGCTTACTAAAGGCTTGAAAAATGCTAAAGGCAGAAAGTGAGGAGCTTTGTTGCTCGCTGAGTTTGCAAACGTTTGAGCTCTCTTGTTCTCTTTGCTCGCATCTTTGTGACAATTCAGACTTGAATGTGTAACGTTTATTTAGTATTTCTTCTGAAACTAAAAGTAGGGAGCTATATGATAATATTTCTCTACGTTATTATGATTATCCCTTATATATTAATTGAGAAGCATTTTAAAAATTAGAATCTTAATTTTGTATTAATTAAAAAAACTCCAAATCCTAGGTGACACTCAAAATGACTTCTAAATTTCATTTTAAAGAATTCTAGAGCATCTAATATAAAGTATAGTTTAATCTAATGGTGTCACATTATTTCATAATTATATAACATTATATTAACCTAAAATATATGAAGTGTGTATTCTTTCCTTAAATAAAAGCTACGGAATTACCTAATATGATTTACATATATACAGAAATTAATGATTAATAATAAAGATTTGATAACAATTTTTGCATCCTTTTTCATTTTTGTTTAAATTTATATTATTAAAAAAACTTAAACAATCACATTAACCATATAATAAAAAAAATAGATTTTTTCTTATATGTTATATTTTGAATTTTTTAAAATGACTTTAAATTACAAAAATGAGGAAACCTTTATATGTTATATATTTTTTTTAAACAACTTTAAAATACAAAAATGAGGACACCTTATATGTTATATTTTTCTTCTATGTTAGAATTTTCTTATATGTTATATTTTGATTTTTTTTTTAAAACGACTTTAAATTATAAAAATATAAGTTTTCCTTAAGTATACGACTAAAAATATTAAAATGACATGTATCAATTCGATGGTTGATTTGAAAGCTTTCAAAACCATATGGAAGATAAAAGTCAAAATAATTCAACTGTGAAAACAATATTGTTCACTTTTTTCAAGAATGTGTTCGCTGGAAAAAATAAGGTTTTTATGTCATAATTTGTTTAATGTCCATTAGAGAACATTATATTAACCTAAAATATAAGAAGTGTGTATTCTTTCCTTAAATAAAAGCTACAGAATTACCTAATATGATTTACATATATATGACAATTAATGATTATGAATAATAAAGATTTGATAACAATTTTTGCATCTTTCTTCATTTTTGTTTAATTTTATATTATTAAAAAAATAAACAATCACATTAACCTTATAATAAAAAATTAGATTTTTTTTATATGTTATATTTTGAATTTTTTAAAATGACTTTAAATTACAAAAATGAGGAAACCTTATATGTTATTTTTTTTTAAAAACAACTTTAAAATACAAAAATGAGGACACCTTATATGTTAGATTTTTTCTTATATGTTATATTTTGAATTTCTTAAAACAACTTTAAATTACAGAAATGTAAGTTTTCCTTAAGTATACGAATAAAAACATTAAAATGACATGTATCAATTCGATGGTTGATTTGAAAGCTTTCAAAACCATATGTAAGTTAAAAGTCAAAATAATTCAACTGTGAAAATAATACTATTCACTTTTTCAAAATTGTGTTCGAGGAAGAAAATAAGGTTTTTATGTCATAATTTGTTTAATGTCCACTAGAAAACATTATATTAACCTAAAATATAAGAAGTGTGTATTCGTTCCCTAAATAAAAGCTACGAAATTACCTAATATGATTTACATATATATGGCAATTAATGATTATAAATAATAAAGATTTGATAACAATTTTTGCATCCTTCTTCATTTTGTTTAATTTTATATTATTAAAAAAAATAAACAATCACATTAACCATATAATAAAAAAATAGATTTTTTCTTATATGTAACATTTTGAATTTTTTAAAATGACTTTAAATTACAAAAATGAGGAAACCTAATATGTTATTTGTTTTAAAAAACGACTTTAAAATAAAAAAATAAGGACACCTTATATGTTAGATTTTTCTTATATGTTAGATTTTTTCTTAGATGTTATATTTTGAATTTTTTAAAACGACTTTAAATTACAAAAATGTAAGTTTTCCTTAAGTATACGACTAAAAACATTAAAATGACATGTATCAATTCGATGGTTGATTTGAAAGTTTTCAAAACCATATGGAAGATAAAAGTCAAAATAATTCAACTGTGAAAACAATACTGTTCATTTTTTTTCAAGAATGTGTTCGATGGAAAAAATAAGGTTTTTATGTCATAATTTGTTTAATGTCCAATCAGATCAACCCATGATGTATTAATTATAGTTTTGTTCCTTTGTTTTTAATAAAAATTTATCCGATCCATCGGAAAAAAATTATATAATAACAACAAAAAATATTTTAAATATATAAATAAAATGATCACATATATAAAAAAAACTATCGATAATATATACAAATAAACTCACGGTGTTATCCTAGTTATTATTATTGTGGAAAACGAGCAACAAGGTGGGAAAATCCTTTGGAGTTTGGACCATCGATAATAACTTCTTCTTTGACATTTTAAAAGTTCTCGTTATTAAGAATCACAAGGGCCATGTGAAAACAATTATTATCCTTTTTAATAGATTGTAAGCAACATGAAAGAATGATATTTAAAGTGATAATAATCATTATCAATTTTGCAACATTACAAAAAAAGAGGTTCAGGAAAGAAAAGGTCAGATGAATTGAATGGTGCACTTTGATGAAAGTCTGGGAAGAGGCATTACATTAGCTCGCACTAACTCACTATTCTTGTCGGGGTCAACACCAACTTTTAGAATTTCAAGACATTCCAAATTGTCCAAGAAATGTATCATTTGTTTCAGCTCTTGAAAACAACCTCCACAGTCTGAAATCTCCAGCACCTTCACTCGACGTGTCTGTAAACAACATACTTCTTTCAGCTTTTTCATCCTCTTCCTCTTTTTTTGGCCTGGGTTGCAAGCGCATGCATCTCCACATCTATTTGTTATTCTGTGAATAAGACCCTGGAAAACAGACCAATTTAAGACATGTATATTAATCAATGGAAACAACAACAACAACAACAAAACAAAGTAAACTGATATTAATATACCTAGAAGACTAAAGTTTGTAGATTTGGACAAGACTTGAGCAGAAGTGGCATTACTTGCCAACCTTTCTAAATCTACCTTCTTTTTCTATTCGTTCCTCTTGTTTCTAGAATGGTCACTAGTCGGACCCAAAAAATTCTTATAACCTAAACAAAACAGAAGAAAAAGAACCTAGTAGACGCGCAGTTTTTTATACTAGTAGATTAGTTTCCAAATATCACGTTTTTCTATTTTTGTTTGTTATATCTATTTTTTATTCATATAAAATTGTATTTTCATGTCAAATTTATCAACTAAAAGTTTTTCAAAAATCTAAAATATACAATGAGTTATTAGTTCTTTAAAAAAAATATTCTGAATGCACATAAATTCACTGGCGACAATGATCATGCAATTCCACAGCTGAGGGAAGCTTTGTTTAGTGACGATGAAGATCAAATTACAAGAAAAGAATAAACCTGCGATAAACATTGAAAACATGTTGCTGTTGACCTTTAAGGCTTTTATTCATTTTCATTTGTAGATGTGTTGTGGGACAAAGAGGATTCATGAATGTGAGATATGCTCAAGAGATGAGTTTTGCTTCAACGATATAACAACCTGCCACAAGCAACAGAATCTTATGTTGACAAGAACACTTTGATTTTGGTAGCATTAACAAAATGATCCACAAGAGAAAATAAAATATTATAAGCAAAGTTAACTTCAGGAATTTGGTTATATGCTTATTGTAACTTCATATTCACTCTTGTAACAATCTCTTCACACAAAAGAAAAAGTTGGATATACTACAACCAACAAAAAACAATAAAAGACAAAACTGTGGTGTATCTGTATATCATCAAGAATCATTGGACTTGTGTAGCTCACCAGTTTCTTGCAACTCCACAACTTTCTCATATCTCACATCCTCTATGAACCTCTTAGGGATGAAACAGCGACCCCCAAATCTCTGCTGCAAGAAAACCACAACAGCGAAAACGAAACCGATGCAGAGAATAATGACATCCCACGCAGTGGAGTAGTAGTCCACTTTGTGGCTTGCATAAATGAACGACCAGTCAAGAATCTTCCCGTAGCTGTGACTTCTGTAGAGATCATAAGCATGAGGAAGCAAACGAACGAAGCTGTGTCCACCATAAAACGAAGCAGCAAGAGCCTTTGCGTCCGAGTTGCTAAACCCATTGAAGAGTATCTGAGGAAGAAGGAACGCGTCAAGCATCAAACCTCCATAAGACTTTAGATCTTTCCACAGAGAAGGACGTTGGAAAGAGCGTTTCAATGTCACGGGACGGTACAAGAGGTTCCGAGCAGCGCGTGGCTTCCCTATGTAGACAACTCTTTTAGGAGTCCTGTTACGGTTCACTAGCCAAGCTATCAATCCACCTGTGACGTAGAGTGGCAAACACACGTAACACACCATCTTCTCTGCTTTCCACACGCTGTCACGGTGATGATGATTCTTCGCGGCTTTTCTAGCACTCCAAGCTAGCTGGAGAAGACGGCACTCGAGTAAGAAAGCTATCATCGTCACTATCCTCACCACAATCTCCTTGGCTTCAAGCCATCTATCGTTCTCGAAGAACAAGCTCCCCTGGTTACGGCTGCTTTTGAAAATCTCTTCGAAGTTTAACAGAAGAGGAATCATGTGACCGAGTACTAGAAGTGTCGCCATTGCGATGGAGATGAAAGGAAGTGTTTCTTGGTGTTTACTCATATGGTAAAGCTGCATCCCAACGAAGAGACACGAGAGTGTGTTGGATATTAACACCATAGCAATCTCAAAATCCATTCTCCAAACAGATTCTTTCGCTTGATGAACGTAGATTGACCTAGACGCAACCTCCATGCGTCCAACATAAAGCGGATCTATCTTCTCCCGTGTACTTTCGATGGTTCCTTTTAACCGGTCATCGCTTCTCGAATCAATAGGTGAAAACTTGAATCTGATTGCAAGACTGCAGTCAACAGTCATTGTGCTGTTTAGCTTAACTGATTGACATCCAACCATACATAACTCACCTGTTTCCTTATCATATGTCCCCTCTGCAAAAATATCTCCACGAGATTCTGAAACAGGATTCAAGAAACGGATCATGTAAGTGATGTTGGTGAAGCTTTTTGTAACATTCATAGGGATTATTCTAGTTACACCAGCGCCTTCCCCACGAACCAAGAGATCATGATACAGTCTATCTCCAACGAAGTAAGGGCTTGCACGTGCAGATCTCACTCCTCCAGGATATTTCACTGACATGACAAATCTCATGTCTGAAGTTTGAGCATCAGGGTAATGCTTTCCTTTGCTTTTGGACCGGCTCTTGCATAGCTTACTCACTCTCTCGCTCTCTGTATACTCATACCTCAGACCAGAGAAGCGCCACAACGGATCACTTAGGCTTGAGAACTCGATCCTACCTGTTTTGGCACTCCAAAGCTCCCCAACTACTGGAGCCCTTCTTTTAATCGACAAGGAAGCTGGAAACCTCAAACTCAACCTCAGTGAACAGTCACCAACCTTAGCATTACTCAAAGAATCCGTAAAATTCAAGATCCTGCACGCAACGCCACAGAACCTATTCTTCTCCACATCCCAAGCTCCCTCTGCAACCAAAGCAGTCCTCGGATCAAAAGAAAACAACCTGCTGACACCGCTAGTGTTACTAAACGACAAAACCATCCGCATCTTCTCGCCATCACACAGCAACGACAAGAGAGACATGTACTCTACACCACTGCTGCAAGTACGGTTAATCCCACAATCAGTAGTTCTGTAAACATGACTTCTACCTTCAAACACCTTACACAAACCTCCTAAAACACTCTCCACAGACAAACTCTCCTCGCTGTTCCTCCCACACTCAGCATTCGATTCCTCTAACAACTTGTACTCATAGTTCAAAGGAGTGTTCCTTGCGCCGAGAATCGATACAGTTTTAAAATCACTCTGGTTACTCACGCTCTCCAACACTCCCTTCACCAAACTCCCGTAGATGTTAGACTCATTGGAGTAGCTAAGCATTAGACGAGCATCAAAGGGCTTATAAGTCCCAAACGGAGACAAAACCTGAGCTGATCCGACCAAACAGACTCGTCCTGTACGTTCCGACCAAAACCCGTAAAGTTCGAAACTTTGTCCACCCATAAAGCTCACCGGGATCCTGCGTCCGTCGATCTGCGTCACCTGAATCATATTTCGCTGCCCTAAATCGCCGGAGGTTCTGGAGATTTGTAAAGTCAATCTCGCCTCGACTCTGTAGATTCCACCGTCGCCCAATGTTTTGCGGATCGATTTGGCCCGAAAGCTAGCGGATTTGACGTCGGAGCTTCGCGGCTGGTTCCGATTGAAGAAGGAGTCGCCGCCGGAGAAGAAGCTGACGTCGAACGCGAGCGAGGCGGGGCTGGAGGCGGCGGAGGGAGAAGGATCGGTGGGGGACTCGGGGACGATGTGGTTGCAGTGATCGGAGTAAGGGATCCGAGGGGGTTTGAAGGGGTTGGGATTCACTAGGGATGAAACGGCGAGGGGAGTTGCAGAGGTTAGAAAGAGGAGGAAGAAGGCGAAGAAGAAGAAGAGAGAAGGGCGAAAAGTCGCCATTTTTACGAGAAAGTGTGAAGCTTTTTTACATGCTCTGTTTCTTCTTCCTTCCTCCTTTCGCGATTTCAAGATCCGGCTTGCTTCAGTGTTGTTCCTTTTTTACTACTAAATAAATTTATTTACTTATAATTTAAAATAAACATAAAAAGAAAGCAAAATTGTGAAATACTTTTAAAAATGATAAGTTATTAGCAAATACTATATGTAAAATAAAATGGTGCATCATAGAATATTTAATAAAATCAAAATAAATTTAATTCGGATGTAAACATAAAAATAATTAACTTGTATACTAAAAAAAAGAGAATTCGGCAAAAAAAAAACCTCAATTTTGTACGAATTGCCAGAAAAAACATAAATTTTTGGGCCAACAAAAAAACACCAAACTTTCATTGACTTTATAATTAATTAACAATATTTTCGCTGACTTGCCAATTTAGCACGCCGTCAACAAATTAAACAGAAATATTTGACGTCGTTTATTGTTGGCGTTAAGTTAAACGACGTCGTTTATACCTCTGGATTCAAACTCAGGTTGGTTGGTCAAATGACAAGGTATTTTACCACTGGGCTACTGGCACTTTCAATGTATTTACTAACATGTTTACTTTTATTTGGTACATATTAAATATAAAAAATTCTCTAAAAACTTAATAAGATCTTTAAAATTCCAAAAAAATTAAAAAAATAAAGAAGATTTTTATAAAATAAATTTAGAAATTAAAATTAAAAATAAAATTTTATTTTTCTTTTTAAAAAATAAAAACTCTTCCAAAATTTTCTAAAAACTTAAAAAGATCTTTAAAATTCCAAAAAGTTGAAAAAATAAAGAAATTTTTTATAAAATTAATTTTGAAATTAAAATAGAAATAAAATTTTAGTTTTTCTTTTCAATTAGTGAAAAATGTTAGATCCGTCAAAGCCGGATCCGGATCCGAATATCTTGATTTTTTAGTCCGGATATCCGGATCCGTAAGTTTTATTAATAACTATTTGAAAAATAGTAATATATATATATAAAAACTAACTTTATTTGATATATTTTCATTTTTATAATAGTATGTGTAAATTTTGTAATATTATACATAGAAATAATTAAAAACATTATATATTTTTTTATTTTTAAATTATTTTTAATATTTTATATATATTATTATTATTATTTTATTTATTTTAAGGATCTAAATCCGGATCCGGATATCCGCCGGATATTACAATTTTTAAAAGGATATTCGACATCCGGATATCCGAGAACCCCGGATCCGGATAAAGATAATAAAATTATAGATCCGCCAGATAAGAATCCGGATCCGAATACCTTAAAATTGTCCAGATATCCGATCCGTCTCAGACCTATATAAATATCCACGATTTTCTTCTACCAAATAAGTAGAAATAATAATAAAATAAAAAACCTCATGATTGCTCAAGTTGTTTACGTCACCATGTGCTTCAGTGAATTTTCCACATGCATTATACGAAAATATTATAACCCGGATTATAAATACAAACTCTACAATTTCTGAAATAATAATAAAATAAAAAACCCCATGATTCCTCAAAAGATATTATTCTTGAACAGAAATACTTATCTGAGTATTTTATTCCTTTAATCATGTAAAATCACCACTGCTATATTTCCGGAAAAATCTCCACACCTTCCATCTTTACACAAAGTGCACTTATAAATATTGCAGTCTACGCATAACTCCACCAGAAACTGCACTGCAATCATGGAACTCAGCTTTGTCAACCAAGTTCGACCCTACAGAACTGTCTGGCGTCTACAAGTTAAGGTCCTTCATGCTTGGAAACAGTTCACACCTCTTTCAGGAGAAACCTTGGAAATCGTTTTCTCTGATGGATATGTACGTCTCTAAACTTTCTTATGATTCTTTCTGTTATTTCTTCTCACTATTCGTAACTACATCTAAATGGTAAACACCTTTCAAAATCATGTTCTCTTATTTATTGTTGGGCAAACAAATGATTCCTAAATACATCTATATTTAAACTTACTATCTAACCAGTTTATTCTTATTGTATTGAAGGGTAACAAGATTCATGCATCATGTAAGAAGGCATACTTTGATCGTTTGGAGAATAAAGTACCTGTTGATGCTTGGAGAAACATTGACCATTTCTTGGTGACTAATAATGGCGGTAGTTACAAGACTACAAATCACCAATACAAGATTGTCTTTATTCCCACCACTGACATCACTCCTTCAACACTGCAAGAGGAAAACATGTTCCTTAGTTTGGTTGACTTTGAAAGCATTCAAAGTGGAAAACTTGATACAACCAACTTAATTGGTTAGTTTAATACAGTCATACAAATTTTCACTTCTATATTGTTCAAAAGTTTTTTATGAATCTTACATATGATGTCTACAATATCAGATGTTATTGGACAAGTGTTTGAGTTGGGAGATCTGGAAACTGTGCAGTGTCACGGTAAACAAAGAAAGAAAATCGAGTTCAGCTTGAGAGACATCAGGTAATATATTAATTTTATGTATTTCTTATATCATATATATATTAAGCTATTAATATATGTTTTCAACAGTGATCAAAAGATACCTTGCTACCTTTGGGGAAAGTTTGCTGAAGCAATACACAGTTTCAGCCAACAAGCTGAAGAAGAAATTGTAGTATGCCTAATACGTTTTGCTAAAATCGGGACCTATCGAAGTAATCTTATATCATTTTCTTTAGATATAAAATAATACAGTGTTTATTATTTTTCTTGACTGAGAGCTTTACTGATTTTTTATTACTATTGATAATATGCAGACCAAGTTCAAATATCCAATGCATTTGATGCATCTCAGGTCTATTTCAACCCACCAATAAAGGATACAGATGAGTTTATGAAAAGGTTTTGATAACATATTAATAAATTAGATAAAGCTTAAGGAATATTATGATGAAACTATGTTAATTTATGTTTTTACATGGTTGAACCGTCCAATGCTTTGACAACATTTCAATCCGAAAAAGACAAAATTGAGAGGGAATTAAGACGTGATAAGTGGTTGCTTTTCCCACAGAAAGACATTGGAGAGCTTCTTGCATCAACTCAGGTTATATTTATAGATTCAATATATGTTTTAGCAGTGATTTACTTGTCAAACACTAATTTGTATATATTATAAATGTAGATTGGGCAATGCAGAATCATTAGCACAATCTATGCTATTGATAAGGATTGGGGATGGTACTATTTCGGATGCAATGCTTGCCGGGAAAAAAGG